>NC_142521.1:6027500-6032500 GCF_964205215.1 Stylophora pistillata | reverse complement strand
AAAGGTTGCCCATAAACCCTGGACGGATTCTCTCTTTAGCTCTTGAAGTGAGCTTTTTCTTATAAGCCTTGTCAAGTTTCTTTTCAATTTTTTTCATTCTCCTACTTTCCCACTGAAGGTGATGCACAGAGTATTTTGTTACTTTTGAGGTATTTCCATCGTCATCCTTGTAGCAGCTTTCCTCACTGCTCATTGCCTCCATGACAAGAACCTCTGCTGCTCTCCCCTTTTCATGCTGGTTGGCCCAGTTGACCAGCTCCAGGGCTGTAGTTTGTCTCATTAACTTCTAAAAAAAATAAAAAAAATTAAACAGGCATGAGAAGGGTGTTATAGGACTTCAAATGAAAAATATGATCCAAATCACTAATTTCTCTTGATATATATATATGTGTGTACCCAATGTAAGAATGGAATTCTTAAGCATGTTATAATATAGGGTCTCTTTGTCCTTTTTTTTTCCCATCAAATGGTGCATACAAACTATCATTTATTTCACATCACATTTTAATATTTTTCAAATTTATTTTACAAAGATTTTCTTGGGAGGCTCTAGATACAGACCAGAATACCTCACTTATTTAACAATTTCTCTAATAAGAACATATAGTCCCTTAGATGTGTCTATATTCAAAGCCATCCAATTTTGAAGTGCCAAAATAAAGACATTCAATGGGAAATAGCTTCCCTCCCACTGATCGAGTGTACTTGAGGGTGTACTCAGTCTGGTAACATTGAACATCTGTCGGACCCCATCATTTGTGAACAGCAGGGTATATAAAAAGTAAAATGTTCAAAATAGTATCCTAGCCAATAAATACCTCTCTTTGGCGACCACTCTTCCAGGTTTTTTGTTTATGAGCCTCATAGTGGTTACCACTCTTCAGTTTCTGTGTTTTCACACATATTTGAAATATATTTGTAAAGCAGCTGTTTAAAGAAATGATTATGAAAATGCCATGAGAAGCTGATTGTAAAAAGATTCCCACATAAATTAATGACAATGTTCAAATTTATAATAATTTATGGCAGGCCACCTTAGAATATCTGCCAAGTTAGTATGTCCTTAGTGATTCATTGCTAAGGTGTAAAGTATGCTTTTTTGAGGATCTACACTGAAGTGTTTCAGATCTAGAGACAAGAAATAAACCCGAAAATTTCAGTTTGCAACATATTTAAATTTCTGTAACATTTGGGAAAGTTAATATGTAAGTTAGGAAAAACTATAAAATGCACCCCCCCCCCCCCCTTGTCCTAAATTTGACCATGTAATGAAGGTGCTCATTAGAGGTTTCAGGGTATCTAACTGTGTTACTGAATGCTAGTTTTATGATGACATTTATGTTGAGGAGAAAGTGGTAAAAGACACGAATTGATGGTAGAGACTAAAAGCAGGGGTATCATTAAGGGCTGGGCAATAGACAAATTGACCAACTTTGAGCACAATTTTGCCAGGATGTTTTCAAGCCAACGCCTTCAATAAAACTCAAGTTGTTATAAAGGAGATATGCATCAATATGCTTGAGTGCAAAATCCTTATGCTCACCCACAAAATGTAATGACACCCCAGTAAAAGTGAAATGCATGTGCTATGATTATTGGTAGCTACCTTCTATGACTTCTTTTGTCCAAGGACACTTTTCAAGTCCTCCTTGTTGATGTATTGCCTGCTCTATTGTCCGCTCAAAAAGGATCTTGTTGCTGTCAGAATTTATTCTAAGACAAACAACTAATACAATTAAGCCTGGTATTCTGTAGTAACAACATTAACACTAAGACAAAAGTACAGTCAAACCTCAATTATCCGGACCTGTTGGGACTTAGGTAATCAGTCAGGATAATCGAAAATATGAATATTAATGAGACAATAATGTAAACAAAAGAAATGAAGATAAAAATCTGCTTCGATGACTCTCCGAGTGCTCGATCTTTTGAAAGCGGAGGAGGCAATGTTTTAAACGCACTTTTCCTGAATTTAGACATAATCTCTGAATTTTTTTACCTCATAAAGTTTGGAAGATCAAAGCTCATTAATAATCATGAAAAAAACGGGACCAGAGAAAAAGTCCGGATAATCGAAAAGTCCGGATAATCGAGGTTCGACTGTAACCACCATAAGGTGTTCACATAACATCTCAATATTTCAAGCAGCAGCTTAGACTCGGATTTCCTCGCTCAATCAAGATAAAGCAAAATATCTCTGAATCTAAAAACATATTACTCACTCTTCGTCAAGATAGAAACCACTAAAGTCATCTTTTTTCAAAAGGAGTTTGTACATTCTCCTCACAGTTCTCTAAAAGAATGAAAAAAAATTCAACAATCGGTTTGTCACGTTTGTCCTATTTCTACTTTCACGCTTTTTAAAAACCCTGGTTGTTTGAAGGCTAGATGATGTAGAGCAATCGACACAAGCACAATTAAAAATTAACCTTACCCATCTATGTGAATAAAACAGGCAAGGTCAAAAGGGTCCAAGAGAAAAAATGATTAAATGAATTTTCATACTAGATAATTCTCGTTGAAACAAAAGGGAGGAAAAAAACTTTTCTGGTAGACCTGTTTATGGTAAAGGATTATCAAGTAATTGTAACCACATCTAATCATGTCAAATGATTACCGCCGAAATAATTAAGTTAATTATGCATATAATTCGCGCGCCAAACATGTACTCAACATAAAAGATAATCTTCCACGAAACAGAACTGATTCAAGCAAATTATGAACACATATCACATTATTCATGCTTATCAGTTATGTTTTTTTACTCACTCGACAAGCCGGTGGAACTACTACTGTCGTTCGCCTTTGTCTTCTGTTTTGGCGCCGACGGACGTTGGCTGCATTATTATCAACAGTTTGAAGACGGCCCTCGATCCGCTGAAGCGCTTCAGAGTTTTCTTTGTTGCTGCGCTCTTGCTGCTGCCGAAGTTTTACATTTTCGCTCGCCAGAGCGTGATTGCTCCGGATCAACTCCTCCAGCAGCACAATGCAATCGTCGGACACTTTATTCCTTTTTTCGCCGCTGGAACCACATCATGGTTTTGATCGTGCAATCGTCTTTCCGCCATATTGTTTTCTTACTTGCTTTAACTACGAATTAACGGTAAAATAACCACACTACAAGTGCTTCTCTCGGATGCTTTGTGATGCTTTGTTAACAAAGTAGTCAAACGGAATATTGAGGTTCAAAAAAGCGCGCGAATTAATATTTCTAAAACCAAACAACGACCTCCTGTTGACATATTGCCTCGTTGTGATGTTTATCGTACTGTGCCTAGCTAACGCTGGCCAGTACAAATGAAGACTCGAGTGTAATTGGAAGCAAGGAAACAGAAAGGCGGGAAAACACGAACTACACGTTCGAACTTTACTTGTTCAAGTAAACAGCTTCATACCGATACTAAAGTTTCAAAAGGGTTAGTTAAAAATATATCTGAAAATGTAGCCGTGTGTAGGTCAAGGATATCTTGTAACAAAGGAAATTTACGTATGATGCACGATCCTCGCAGTAGATAACGCTAATTTAAGCAATAGCGAAAATCACACCTGAAAAAATGAGGCCTGTACGGGACTCGAACCACTGACCTCTGCGATACTAGTGCAGCGCTCTACCAATTGAGCTAACAAGCCAACTGGGAGCAGGCCGTTAAGTCGATTCGTAATAAACCCGTGAAAGTGATAAATCAGATACAATGAAATATATGAAGTTTATATATTTTGAACTGCGGTATTAGATACGTATGATGCACGATCCTCGCAGTAGATAGCGCTATTAGCTTAAATATTTGAAGCTGTTCACTGTTTCTTAGGTTCTGTATTTTTTTTTTCAGGGAGTGAGGAATCTGCTCTTTTCCTGCCAAGACTTTTTCCCACAAGGGCACTGAAAGCTTTCTCGATGGCACATCATAGGTTGGCAGATGATGAGATGGCACATCTTGTCAGTCAGTGCTTTTGTTGTACTGCCAATGTGTATGTAAAATTGTCACCCTGTATGAATTAAAGCTTTGGACGAAGTCAACAGATTAATATGTATTTCTGTAAAATCAATACTGTCTGTCAGCTTCATAGGGAGATTTCCACAAATAACATTGTTTGTATATATGAAACAAAATTTACACTGATCCATGAAAATAAAAATTTCACAATACATATACAAAAAAAAAAAAAAAGAAAGAAAAAGACCAACTACAGAGAATAACCAAAAGTGCTAACCTCATTATAGTAATGCTTGATGCAGACAGTTATTTTTTGTTGCCTTTATAGAGTGCTGGAAACACAAACTATTATGTATTCATTTTTATTGTTTGAATTATTTCTCTGAAATTCCCATTTATTGTGACAGTAACATGGGTGTAGAAAGCTTTCTCGATGGCATTTTGTAAGTTGGCAGGTGAAAAAGTGGCACATCTTGTAAATCAGTGCTTTCAAGTGACAGAAGTCTTTCTTTTACCCATTCTTTAATTGCATACCAATGCTTTTGATTAATAAAGCTATTTATTCAGTTTAATTGTAAATGACAGTTTCTTAGGATTTATTGTGACTTGATTTTTGGAGGCATGAGCTATAGAACACATTATTTATATTGTAGACAATTTGTTCGGCCGAAGTCAAAATAATTTGTTAGTTTTGTGCAATATATGTTCGCAGTGTTTATGAAAATAAAATGTTATGTCTGTGGTAGGCAGAGGCCTGCCACTTTTGTTTGTCCGATTAGTTGTTTTAGTAAGGGTGGATTACATGAGCCGAGTTCACTCTTTGCTAGGATGGCATTATGTGGGCAGGCCAGCCTGACTCATGTAATCAGCTTCTAAGTGGATGATTGGCAGGCCTGTGGCCTGAATTATTATTTCCCTCGGATTTCTAGCAAAGGTAAATAGATCAATCACATTTAATTCCAGTTTCATTTACATTAAATTTTATTCTGAATACAGTTGAACCCAGTAAATGGGCCACCCTCAGGGAACTGGCAAGTGGCCACTAAATAAGGGTTTTTATTTCTT
>NC_142521.1:5947500-6022500 GCF_964205215.1 Stylophora pistillata | reverse complement strand
CAGGTGCAGTGGGAATTAACAGAGAATTGGGGTGATGCTTCATAGATAGCTGTATGATGTAACAGCGGAAATATGTAAAACTAATTTAATTGACAATGAGATAACAATAAAAATAGAAATAGTGAGCAAAAATAGAAATGAAGTAAGGTAAATTGGATAAATAACTAGAAACTAATACATTTCTTTGCGAGCGTTAAGGCCATCTGGATAAATAGTGTTGCCTCTTGAAATTAAAAAAGCTTCCCTGGCCTTGCGTATCGAGTCTCTCTTGGAAAACACTTTTTCGATGGCGATTAGCTCCATGTCGTGAGCAGAGTGGTTAGGAGAAGAAATGAAGTGTTCTGCCGCTGTAGTAGGTTTAGATTTAGAGTTAGGTTTATCAATGGTACGGCGGTGTTCATTAAAACGGTCTTTTAAACGTCGTTTAGTTTCTCCTCTGTATTGCAAGTTACAGCGGTTACACTGAATTAAGTAGATAAGGTTTTTAGTGTCACAGGTCAAGTGAGATTTAATGGGACGTGTTTCGCCGGTAGAAAAAAGGGTATAGTTAGTAAGACCGTCAGAGATGTAGGGGCAAGTAGCGCAGTTTCTACTACAACGGAAAGAGCCGGGGGGGAGTTGAGGATGGGAAGTGGTAGAATTAGAGGGGAGTTTGGCTGTTACTAATGTGTCGCGAAGGTTGGGGGAGCGTCTGAAGGCGACAACTGGCAGCTGAGGAAAAGCTTTTTTGCAGCGATTAGAAGACTGCAGTAGATGCCAGTGTTTTTTGATGATATTGGAGATGTGAGGAAGCGACGGATTAAAAGTAGTTATAAATGGAATACGGTTAGGTCTTTTTACGTCTTTAGTTTGTAAGGTGAGTGTGCGGGAGATGTCAGCGGCGCGTTGTATTTGTTTGGTGACGAATTTATGGCTGTAACCTCGTTTGAGAAGGTATGAGGTAAGTTGAGCGGTGCGAGTCTCAAAAGCTTTATCTGTAGAACAGATACGTCGTAGGCGGAGTGCTAGACTGAACGGAATGGCTTTTTTGGTATGTAATGGATGGCAAGAAGAGTGCAATAGATACATATGTTTGTCTGTGGGTTTGGTGTAGAGGTCAGTGGAGATATTACCATCGGTGGTTAAAGAGACACTTACGTCAAGGAAAGCCACATTAGTGGAAGAGTGTGAGCTGGTGAATTTGATGGTGGGGTGGATATTGTTAAGATAATCGACGAAAATTTTTAGGTAATCTAAACCTTCGGTCTAGACCATAAAGATATCGTCGATGTATCTAAACCAAGTGTGGGGTTTACATGGGGCATTTTTCAAAGCGTTAGCTTCGAAAAGACCCAGAAAAAGGTTAGCGAAAGAAGGGGCCATTTTGGTACCCATGGCTGTGCCGTGAACTTGGAGGTAATGAGCATTATTAAAAGTAAAATTGTTCATGGTAAGAACCATACGAATGAGGTCACAAGTGTGACGGTAGGAATAGGGGTATTGGAGGAGGTACACAGAAAATGGTCACAAGCATTAATACCTTCGTTATGTGGGATATTGGTGTAGAGGGATGAAACATCAAGTGTAGCTAGTAAAGAATTAGGGGGCAAGTTACCAATGTAAAACAGTTTGTTGAGGAAGTCATTGGTGTCTTTGATATAAGATGGTAGTTTGTGAACGAGTGGTTGGAGGTAGTGGTCAACAAACTGGGATATCCGTTCAGTGGGTTGGCTATTGGATGAGACAATAGGGCGTCCTGGATTACCGGGTCTGTGTATTTTGTGTAAGATGTAAAATCGTCCTGGTCTTACGTCAGTCTGTAAGAGGTATTGTTTTGTCGTTTCGTTGATGATTTGGTCGTTATGCATCCTGTTAACATAAAAAGGTAACACGTTTTTGTATATTAGCAGTGATGTCGTTTGTCAAGCGTTTATAAAATATAGTGTCAGAAAGTTGTCTGTTGCATTCATCGATGTACCAGGTTGTGTCCATAACAACAATACCAGAACCTTTGTTTCTAGGCGTTTTGCTTGGGAAAAAATTTACGATTGGATCTCGTCAGAAAATCAGCTATCCCAACTGACCAAAGAGTGGCCAGTACTTTAGTTTTCCACAAGAAGAAGTTTTACTGTAATCATGATACTCGAGGCTGAGTATTTATACAAGCACTAAAACGCACGAGAACACGAGAAAAGTGTACATCACGAACCAGATGCGAGTGATTTACAAACTTTTCGAGTGTTCTTCTAACATCGCAAGTTAGCTAATGCACCTGTAAAGCGATAGAAAGTGCGGTATATTTGCCTTTATATATCAAAAGACATTTTTTTATTCAATTTTCTTAAGGTTTAGTATTGCAATAAACGCTGGGTATTTTACCAATCAATGCGCTTGTAGTATCTCTGTTATTTTATAATTTCTTCCATTTCCTCTAATAATCTCTTCGCCTTTAATTTTCTCTTCTCTTCTTCAATATCCTTAGCTGTCCTCTTTTCCTCTTTCACCCTCATCAGATTCTTCGTCAATTCCCCAACTGTTTCGTTTTCTGCCTCTTTAGGGTTTCCGCCCATGCACTTGTAGACAAGCACTGTACCAGCCTTTTTATCATAATTGTATAATATTTCATATGTTTTCTTTTGCAGTGGACAGAAAAGTGGGAGGAACAAGTTAAACAGGAGTTAGCTCGCACTATCAATAAATTCTGTACGGATCATCTACGACCGTGTCAAATTATTACGAACGTAATCATAAACAGGTAACGAAATAAGCTGTGATGTCTTTAAATTCAAGATGGTAGCCGAGTTTAAGTTGATATTGAAGCTTACAATTTAGAGAAGAGAACTATCCATTGTTGCTTGGAGTGCTCTCTGTGTCTGATTGTCGTAAAACCAACACCAAAGTAATCAAAATGGCCAATCAGAAGAAAGGAAAAAACTTTCAGAGCCAATGAGATCAAAGTAAAAACAACCAATCTGCCCAAAGCGCGGGAAGACGCAGGTGACCGAGTCGCGATTGGTTTTCTGATTGGTTGAGAAAGTGGCGGGAGTTTTCTGGACCAATCAGAGAGCGAAGTAAAGAAAAAACAAAGCAACCACAGATAATTTTCGATACTCAGTTGAAAATTTCTCTATCTTGGGTTTAATACACGTGCATGACATAGGATAAGCTGATATTTTACTCTCTCTGATTGGTTCCAAATCCCTTGGAAAACTTTCGATATTCAACATGTCACACATCGATTTGAAAGTTACGCATGGCTCAGACGGGAAAGTCTACATCCGATGTAAAGTGAAGATTCCCATGAACGTAACTCATGTACCCGGATCAGGTGAGGTCTAGCTTTAAGACTACCTTAAATTGGTGGATTATCTACTTTTCCCGAGTCAAAAGCGGCGGTATATTTCGAAGCACTTTGTGTTTGCATCCTAGCTATAGAAATTGCCCCTTGACAGATCTTTAATCGATTCAACGCTCAAAAAGCACTAAGCTGTCTGTTGTAGTTCAAGTTAATTTATTTCAGTTGCATTGTACTCCCTCAACAAAAGCTCTTAGTACTCTAGCCGCACGTATCTGCTCCTCTGAGGCGCACATTTCGTGAGAAAAACTATGCAAGGAAAATGTAAGATTGTAATTACTTACAAAGGAAACACACCTCTCCTCTCCGCAGGGGCTCATATCTGCTTGTCGTGTGCCCAGCTTGCGTCCGGAGTGCGGCAGCTTGACGAGTGACGAGGATTAAAAAAAAAAAAATTAGCTTTTTTTTTCTTGTATTTCAAGGGTACTTGCCATCTGTTGTACTCAAACGGATTATTTTGGATAGTAAAACGCCTTTAGAGAAAAATCTTGGCGCAAAGATTGTGACCGTAAAGGAGATCGGTTGGGACCAGCCTAATCCTTCCTCTGTAAAACCGCCGTCCACCAGTTCCAGTACCAATAGGACGATCACAGTCCGACCAACCACTCGTCAGACACATCATCCCAGCTTCCTTCCTTATGTGTTGGTGACCCTGTGTTTGCTGGCGGGACTGATAGCGGTTTTTGCTTTTTACAGGTAACTGGTACTGGAACCTTTTGGCAGTTTCTTTGTTTAAAAAATTGATGCAAAATAGAGTATAAATGAATATGCGACGAAGAATTACGAATGGAACTCGCTTTCATGCATTTCCAACACAAACCATTTCCATTTCTACTTATCTCAGGAGGAAAAAGTTGCGTGAAGCCAGTGTGCTGCCTGAACCAGAATGTCCCACAGAGGAAGAACTGTTGGTCTTTCTGAAACAAGAAGGGTACGGCTGGGTTTCCAGAAACTGATAACAGTGCTTTTCAAGGTTGTTCAGGGTTGAAATCGTCGAGTTTAATTATCGAGTGTGAAAAAAGTACAATTAACAGTTCCGGATTGCAATATCTATTACAAATTGCATGCTTCGGAACCCTTTCGTTTTGCTTTCGCTGCAGTTGATCTTTATTCCGATTTTTATTTTACCAGGAAATGTCTTACAAAGACTTCCAATTGCTTTACGAAGATTTCGAAGGCCTCAGTAGACGTCAGGGATACGTAACCTTTCGATCAGAATCGCGTTTTTGTGAATCAAACAACCTGTACTTTAATTCACTAAATAACAACGAAGACTCTGACGGCACTTGCCCCGAGGAGAAAAACTGATTCCCGCCTGTCGTCCGAGCGACAGCAAGAACTTACTTTTCCAAGGATTTTCATCAAAGATAAGGATGAAGACAGTGTTTGACCACTTCAAGATCAAGTATACAACTGCAGCATAGACTGAGTGGGCTAATCTGGTTGGCCAAACATTTTCGCAGACACCGATTTCGGTAAAAATCGATATATCAGCTGTATTGCGCGAGTTATACTTGGTAAACAAGGTTATTCAGTCATAAGGCTCGTGCGAAAGGAACGCCGACAGTCTCCATACAGGACAGCCTTGACGGAAGTGAAAGATGGAAGGAGGAACGAAGGCGTAAAATAGTTCCTAATTTATGGTGCAGCGCCTTAGTTTTATGACTAAGTTGTACCACACGAACTTCTAGTGCTAAAGTATTGATCAGGGGCCGCTTGTTCAAAAGCTATTTCGCTCCAACCCAGGAGTTTAAGCTAAACCTTTCTTTTTGTTTTCTTAATAGGTTATTGGGGCTAATCTGTTTTAGGCTGACCTTGAATTGAAAGAAAACGAAACGAAGCGAATGTAATGGTAATGTATCGTAGTCACTGAGAGAGCGATCGATCGGGTAGATGGAATTATAGTTGGCTTATTAGTTCTCTACGAGTAAAATGTTCTTTCTATCTTGTTCAAAATGAAAACCGGTCGTTTTGGATTAAGATCATAACCTTTAATTGTATGTAACTGTGTCAATAATATAGTTCATATGAATAACGGCTGATAGTTTCTAAAGAAACTGTTTTGGGTTGTGTCGGTAAGGATAACGAAATAATTTAAATGTATCAACAAAGTTGAAATGGTAAATTGGCCACCGTTACGATTATAAAAGCTGACGTTTCGAGCGTTAGCTCTTCGTCGGAGCGAAACGTCAGCTTTTATAACCGTAACGGTGGTCAATTTACCATTTCAACTTTGTTGATACATTCAATTTAGTTCATAGTTTGGCTGGTGGCAACTCAACTTCTTGGTGGCGAGATGGTCGGTGGCGTGTCGACTTCTTGGTGGCGAGATAACTTGGTACCGAGGTGACCGTAAACAAAACTATACAGAACCCTTGGTTGGTTAAAATCAAAATGCTGAACAACCTCGCCCTGGTGGGATATCGGAAGATGATTGCATGGAGTATATTTCTTATTTTTAGCAATAGAAACTAATACAATTGAAATTGGGCTCTGTGTTACATTGTACGATAAACTTTCTTCTCCGATCAGATTGCTAAAAGTTAAGTCCGTTTTCCAGTCTTCTTGATCATTTTCAAATTAACAGTAAAGCTTTGTTTTGCTTATTCTGCTGTTTCTCAAAAAAGAACTAGGCGCCCTGTCTGCAATAAGCGTCTTCCCTTGAGGTACCATAAGTAAATAGGTGTCCCAGGCGCTAAATCTAATCATTACAGAAAGCAACTAAAGAATACGGGGCCATTGAGGTCCACCTTGTGTATACCTCTTACTAACCGAGTCCAAGTCAGCACCGTAAGTTATGGACCAAGTTTTTCTCCTCAGATTCATCACCCAAGAGTGAAGCGTGCGGGCCGTAAATCCGAGTGGAAAAAAAAGAGGTTTCGTAACGAACAGTGCGGAGCGAGAAAACGAAATTAGTAACATATTTGTCATATCTCGGGGCTAGAGAAAAAAACAATGCTTTTCTGTCTTGATGTTGGTCAAATCTAGGGAATAATTCTCTCAGTTGAGGGACATGCTTAAATTTTTAGTCCATTTCACTCTGACCAACAAGAATGCTTCTTCTGGTTCCTGTCTCGCTGCTGACTTTGATCTTAAAGGCAAAAGCTTCTCCACAGTCACTTGTCTTTGTCATCATCTGACTTTTTAGGCGGTTTCTCATATTCCTGTGCTTTGGAAAATAGATATTCCATGGCATTATGAAGATCTGGCAGCTGTAGGAACGACAGAAAGTTTGCAGTAAAGTGACAAAATTTGAAATGTTGACTTGTGTTCTTGAACATGTACAAGGTTCATATTCTTTCTCATTTGTGACTTCCGACTTTCCACAATGCCTCCATTTTTACTCTCAAAGGACTATTTTCACCCATTTTCCACCCAGGAATGTTGTTTACATATCAAGTCTACCATAACTTACCATACAAAATATTATCAACATATTTCTTGAGGTAGTTTACACCCTGAGAACCTGTGACAGCTCTACAGTATTGAACTAATCCAAAGGATTACTGTGGTAGTCCACCATGAAAAATAGCAGTTATACCTAATGTAAGTAGTAATGTTCTATGCCAAACAGTGAACCCACTGATATGTTCTCATGCAACATTTTCAGGAATCTCTGTGAGGATTTATATACCCTCAACCTACCTCATACGTTTGAGCTAGATACACACCAAAGATATTTCCAACCAAAAGACCAGCCTGTAAACAAAATAATCAAAACTTTAATGAACACAATCAAGCAAAATATTGCAACAACCCAGAATTAAATTCAAGCTGAAACTGAAAGGCGAGTACAAAGTACAGGGAGTGGCTTTCATTTACATTCCAAAATATCTCCTCAGCATTTAGCAGACCAAAGCAAGGCAATAAGATGATTTGGTTTTATCAACTGAATGGATGATATAAAATTAGCCATCCTAGAGAGTATAAATTATAATAAGCTGATGTTTTGAGGATTGGCCCTTTGTCATTTGTTCTGATGAAGGGCTGACACCAGAAAATTCAGTTTATAAACTCTATATGGTCGCCAATTTACATTATCACCTCAGTTAATAAAACCAAATTATATTTTTACACTCCCCCACCAAACCAGCACCACAGTTTCTTTGGAAACTCACCCCCTTTATTCAAAGTAGGGTAATGTTAATCAGATTATACATAATTCTAGGGCCCACATTGTTTGACAATTTTTATTGTGCAAAGGTTATCGGCTATTCTAAGTGGTTAGTACAGCTTCTGAAAATATCAAGAAGACGGTCCTCTGAACCACTGTTTAGGGACACCCACAAATTTAACCGGATTTAGAAATATTCCGAGGTTCCAAAAAAAAAAAACTCATTTCTGTGTCTTGCAAATAACCTCACACACGTTGATTACAATCAGTAGGTTTCCTAAAATAATTATGTGTTGATCAGAGGTTGATGGTTTCATTTTGTTCTTACATGGATTCCATTGAGAAATATACTTAAGGCCTTTGTTCTGAACATGACACTTCTAGTGAAGGTAAAATAGTTTGGACAGCTTGAAGTCTGCGTCTTTTTGAAAATAATCGGCAAGATTTCCATATTACCCCATACATTAATTATGCATAGAGTGTTGCAAAGAAACCTTTATATTTAGTCTCTATGAAATGGAATGCATAACTAATGTAGGGGGTTATATGGAATGTATTCTGGAACGAAGGGGATGTTATTACTTATAAGCAATGAAGGGTCTATATTGAAACAGCTTGTAAACGGCAATATCAGGCTCCTACAGAAGACTTAATTCACACCATTCTCGAGGATACAGTAGTTGTAGCAATGCCTCGCTTTTGTCCTTGTCCTGGCTTTTCCAGTGATTGAAAATTTTACAGTACTGTATTTTCTTTATCTTCCTTTCCTATCTGAAACTTGTTATGTTCGATCGCTTATTTGGAGACTGTCAGCCTTATGCCCTAAGAAGGTTCCTGATGTGACCATAAAATTGCCGAACATCCAGATTAAATAGACGATGATATACTTACAACAAGAGAAAACAGCTGAGTTGAACCAGGCATAGTGAGTAATAACACGTCTGTTATTAGGACGAAACTAGATTACTTCGACTTCTCTTCGATTCTGTAATTTACCGTGAGGAAACTCAGCTTCACTTGAGCAAAAGTTATGAGCCCGCAGTATACATACTCATCTGTACCTTTTCAACATGGCGGCCAATATGGCGAGAAGATGCTGGTGTGTTTTCCGTTGCTCGAGAGAAATGTTCTCATTCCCTTTGCGTCCTAGTAGTACAGTTCAACTACGGATGAGTAGTATCAATACAGAAGGTAGGTTCTCTAGCTATTCAAAGTGCAGTAATTATTTCTACGATCTTTCACCCCGGGAAAGGCAGCTGGCATCGTGCAGTGAATGCTTGCATAATTTCAGATCTAGAAACATGGACTGGGCCATGAACTGACTTATTTTTAGTTTACACATAAGGAGTAATTACCCTCCATTGTACACTGTACAGGGGAGGGGGGGTCATACATGTAGACGTTACTTACCAGCTCACTCTCACGATCCCAGTTGTAACTTCTCCTTCCTGTCTGCCCTATATGACGTTAGTTTGGAGAATTTGGTATTGGATCAACTGACAATCCCCTCAGTGAAAAAAATTTGGCAAGATTTCCATATAACCCCATACATTAATTATGCACAGAGTGTTGCAAAGAAACCTTTATATTTAGTCTTTATGAAATGGACTGCATAATTAATGTAGGGGTGATATGGGAATTAATCTTTCCAAAAAATGTTCTCAATTTCTCATCACCTGTCTGCTTGATTTTGTACTGATCTTTTAAAAAGAATTTCATTCTTGGTCACTCAATAATGTAAAGTGACTGACAGTTCTAATGTGAAAGGTCTTTACATATATTGTATTTTCTTTGATTCTCAGCTTTCGGAGCCCAGGATAATGTTGATCAGCTCACAAAAAGGAAACAGGTCAGGAGAATGCAATCTATTATTTTCAGGAAAAACAGACAGGATCCCACAATGGAAAAAGCAGCCAGAGAAGGATCTTGTGAGTCTCTTGCCATAGAGTTAATGTATATGTAAGGCTGGGAATAAGGAGAGGGACATGGTGTGTGCGGTGTTGCGGTTTTGACCCTTTTTTCAATGCGGTATTGCGGGGAAGAACAACTGGTATTGCCATGGTTGCGGTGATCTCAAACCTCATGGTGTAGGATGCTTTTATTTTAAACCTGCAACAGTGTTCAGTGAAATAAACCATTTCCGGTGCTGCAGTTTGTTCTTTAACCATTTAAAAAACTAGATTTTGATAACTCATCAAACAAGATAAGCAATACATCCGAGTTAATCTTTGATAGACAGTAGCTGCTTGACTCCCAGCCATGTTGGTTTATGTTTTACTTGACCTCTGGACCTCTACCACACACACTATCAACCAGCCAAAGACCAACGCATTGAAAAGATGAGTGAAACCAGACTAAGTAAATCCTGAGAATTATTGCAGTGTGGGCATGTTGATAATATTTCTTGTGGTAACGCGGTGTTTGTTTTATTTTGTGATGCTGCAGTATTCAGAACTTCTCCATGTCCCTCTCAATAAGTGTTTACAGTACTTGGATTTAAAGAACATTTTAAAGTGCTACTGTGACGAAATTTTTGCATTTTATTTTCCCAATTTTCTGGTGTTAACTTCACATTTAGACCCTAAACTATAAGAATAAGTGTAAGTTTCTCAAATTTGACAACGTTATTCCTTAAAAACAGCGCCACGAAGACATTAAAAATTCTTCTGTCATTGCTCAAATAACACACTGGGGGCCCGCGAAAATAACTACAGCAGTTTTAGTTGTGATGTCATCGACTCACTTCAACAATGTTGTGAAGGCATGCCTTTACAAGAAATACGCAAAAGAAAGCTGGGGAACAATTCTTTTGAATTTTATTCCTTCTTTCCTGCGGAACCAGAAAAACAACTCTCTCAGCATACCAAATTAGCCACGTTTGTTGAGTCATTGACATCACTTCCGTTCTCGACCCAGTTTCTTCTTCTTCATGTGGAGTTCTGTATTTCGAAGAATGGCAGCCGTTTAGATCACGAATCTACAGGGAAAATAGTATCACTTCTCAATGGGGTTTTGCCTTAAGATTTGGAAAATTTGTTACTTAGGGTGAGTACTTTCAACCTCTGAGGAGAAAAGAAAAGGTGTATTTTTGGTTGCAGTAGCACTTTAAGGTATTGAAGGGTTGTGAAAAAAACAGTTAACATAATTTATTTAATTATTAATTTAATCATTTTGTTCAAAATTTCTTCAACTTTCATGTTGAAACCTCCTCTCAGATATGTCATCTACCTATAAATGCACGGTATTAATTTAGCTTATTCCTAATGCAAGGCTTTACTTTCAACAGTACTCATTCCACTGGAAGCTGTTCAAAAGGAGTGGAAAGCAAAGAATGAATTATCCACAACAACAAAGCTAGCTAGGCACTATGACATTTTTAAGCACATTTTCAATGGAGAAGAATTTACAGCAAAAACTAGGATGTCAGTAACATTTGGAGAAACAGATCATGTGATTTATGGAAATTTTTTGAGGCCATCTCAGGTACATCAAATGAAATAATCAAATGTACTGTTACCACCAGTGAAGTTCCCAAACATGTGTACGTCAACTGATGTATTTTAGAACCAGCAAAAAAACTCAGATCATGGTGCTATAGGTAAAAAAAACTTGCAGTGAAGTTTGTTTCAAGTTATTTCTTTTCCTTCTGTTGTAAGCTCAGAGCAGAATTGCAAGCCTTATGAGCAAGTCATTCAATTATATGATAATTTCTGTACAAATATTTCCTGGTATGTCTATTCATGTTTTGTAAGAAGGTCAGTACAGTGGACCAACTGATGCAACAGACAGTTTGTGTTAATACTTCAAAACAAAGGACATTTATGTGATCATTTCATTTGTATTATTTGTATAAACAGTACTCTATATTGATCTGCACTTCACCAATTAATGAATTACTGGTAACCTTCGTAGGCCACTACTCAACCAACTGTCAGTTATACCTGTGAAGATGACAGCCACTGGACAGTGATATTTAGCAATCCAGGTAACAGGTGTATTGAGTGTTGGAGTAATATATGTGCCCCTGTACTTAGGGTTACCTTACCTGAGAGAAAGTGTTTTTTAAACCATTTTTCTAAACACCTGCAAACCTTTCAGAAATATGAATTCTTACTTGTGTGGAGTTGTTAATTCCTTTCTCAGTGTTAGATGGAAGTAAAGCCGGGCTGAGAAAAGACTCAGTTTTTAAACTTTTTTTTTCTGATCTCCTCTAATTTATAACTTTCAAATTTGTGCAACTTGGCAGTAGATTAAATCAAGTGAACATGGTAAAATGCAAATTGTAATCAAAACTTTATTTACAGATGGTAACCTGATAGACAGAGACACAGAATTTTTACATTGGATGGTGTAAGTTTTATATAAGTTTTATGAAGTTTTTCTGATTGATTTATAATTTATGTATTTAATATCCTTTTCAAATGATCCTGAAATCTTTGAAATGTTTGTAACCTCAGAATCAATTAATTTTTAGTGTTCTATATTAAATATTCTCCAGTGTGATCCCAGCCTCTAAAATGTTTTATATAGAAGCTTTTGGTTAGTTGCTTTCCAGTTAAGTTTCAGTGGAGCAATGATACAGATACTTACAAAATGTCGTAATCTTTCAGAATTGATCATTGAAACTAAATATGGCATAATTTGTTTGGAGATTTTCATTGTCCTTTTATTGCAGTGTCACCTGACACATTTTGTTTAATTTGTTTTCAGAGTAAATATTCCTGGCTCAAGAATAAATGATGGTGATGTTCTTTGTGATTATCTTCCACCAGTGCCAGCTCATGGAACAGGCTTTCATAGATTTGTTTTCTCTCTACTCAAACAATCTGGCAAATTGGATTTAACAAATTATGTCTGTAGGGATGGAAGGTATTTTGCAAACATGTCTTTTTTTGTCAGGTTTTGGAATACTGAAAAGATCTTGAATTACATTTTGTAGTACCTGGGGTGTTTAAGTTAAACTTTAAGTGAGATGGAGACAATTATTTAATTTAAGGAAAGTGCTGATTCATATTCTTCCAAATTGTGGCCAGACATGATTTATTTTTCTGGTATAAAACTTGAACATAAAAAACCACCTACAAAGTACACTTGTAGTAATTGTGTTCAAAATATTTTTCAAAATCTCGTGTATTCACAAATTTTTTAAAAAGGATGATGTAAATGTACAAAGCAAACACTGCAACCTTATTTTCAATAGCTACATTTAGTAAAGCAACCACGATCACTCATCTGAAGAAACCAGGGGAGAGGGGTTGTTCATTCAAAGGGGGTGGTGTTTATTTTAAATTTTAAATTTTGGTGGATGAGAATAGTGCTTTTTCAAAGGGGCACTTAATTGTAGAAAAGTGCTTACCTAATATCATGTCCATTATTTTATACCCAACAGAGATTGAAATAAGTGGATAGCCAGCCCTTTAAGGACAAACTCTCTTCCAGGGCCCTTGTATGTCCTTGTGACTGACTGCTCAGTATTTTGTTGGCTAACCTTTGCTGTTAATTTTACCTGGCACCCAATTTTAAGTTTGGAGTAAAAAGTATGAAAAAGTTCAAAAGCACAAGAACAGAAAGAAAAAGCTGCAGCTCATTTGCACATCAGAATCAAGAATGGACAAGTGTAGTACATTTATTTATTTTCATATGTCATGGTAATGTATCTTCTAAAAGTATGATTTTCAATTTTCAACAGAGATATCACTTGTCGTACCTTCTCTACAGCAAAGTTTATATCTGATCACAAGAAGTTTTTGACCCCAGCTGGACTGCGTTTCTTCCAAGCTACTTGGGATGAGAGTGTTACTGAAACATATACGGAAATATTAGGTATGGTGTTTTTATAGTATTTATTTAACGTAAAATTGCAGTTTACTGTATTCAAGGTGAGCTATTTGAGTCAAGTTGAGCCAAAAGGGTTAACAACTCATATTGTACCGGCCCTTTGGATAAAAATAAAAGGTCTGATTATTTAAACAAAGTTTAGCTCTTCGTTAACAAAACTGCATTCTACACAATCCTCAATTTAGCTGAACTTTTTATCTGGACATTATTTTGTGTTTGTGAACAGTGTCAAGAGGGCCATAAGCTATCAGTGAGAGGACATTTATTTAATTGAATCAACCCTTAAATAGGGAAGGCCTGAGGCTCACTGATTGCATGAAACCGTGGTTTGGGTTAGCCCCTGTGTAAATAACTGATCCTACATTTTTTAGCTGCCAGTAGATTTAACAATAAAAGTTTTTATTACCATGCAAATGTGAATAGTGATGCAGTTTCCGTCTACTGTATCTTGGCATTCTTTATGCATTTATATTATTGAGTGTCAAGATAGCAAAGATGAGTGTCTGGCATACAGACCTTGACTCTGTGTAGTTCTATTTTTATTATTATTATTATTATTATTATTATTATTATTATTATTATTATTATTATATTACTATCAAACCATTGTCAAACAAAATTAATCAAGGCTCCACTTTAATAAGTGATAAAACACCCTGTCATGCTATTTTATTTAACTATTAATTATTTAATTAACCCATTAATAGCCGCAGCTTTTGTGAAAAACTGTGTTTTGAAGCTAGTCGAGCAGATTTTGGGTCACTGTTGTGATTTTAAAAGCTCAAACTTACCAAAAACCCATTGACAGCTTGTACACTTGACGGCCTTTTGATCCAAATGCAAAATGGCAGCCTGAAAATCTCGGGCAGGTGCAGAAAGCAAAATTTCGAGATAGTTTTTGGGTTGAAAAGTAATGCCCCACATACGACTTTTACTTTTCTCTCTTTCTCCTGCCCTTTTTTCCCCCTCTCCTTGCCTGAAGTTTCTCCTCACTTGCTGGAAATTTAGTAGGCTTCATTTTGGTGTAGAGATTTTTTAGGAAACTACTCATTATTTTCAAACCACATGCTCAGAAAGGTAGGTGGGTAATGGAACAAGATTTTCGTGCAGATTTTCAGGTCAAAGTTACATGTTTTTTTGGCTATTTCTCCAATCCCCTTCACTCAATTGCACTCATTCTGGTATCGTTTGTAAGATATTTTCAACCTGTTCAAGTACGTGCTCAAAGTCGTGCTCCAGGGTTAAAAGTGATGACGTCAGAAGGCATAGAAAGGGTGTGGGTCCACATGGGCACATATGGGTGCACTGGACGTCAATAGGTTAATTAAATAATTATTTCACAATTACTATGATCATAATTATTTTTTATGGTTATTGTAATTGATCCAGCAATCACATTCATATTTCAGGTATGACAGAACCTGTTTTCAAGCCTAAAGAATTTTTAACTCCTGAACAAATAAGGAAAATCATTATCAGAGAAGTGTCTGAAAAGAAATACAGGAATATGTGATATTTTTTATACGGCTGATAAACAAGACCATAACTTGTAAAATATCATCTGTAGTAAACAGTGCACTTCCTATGCACTGTTTCACTGTAAATAAAATTATTCCTTTTGCATTGTTGCACACAATTTGTATTTTGCTAGTCAGACCAACTGTACAGTAAACCTTTAATGCCCTACATCTTCTTTGAATGTTTCTCCTAGTTACAGCAGCCATTTTCTCTTAATGCATCAAGCGAATTTGGAGATATATGCTATCAATTTTGTTCCATCTGATATACTTATTTATTCTTGTAAATTGATCTGGTCAAGATTTGGATCAGTAGGATGTTTTAAGTACAATTTTAGTATTATGAATTTGTTATTAGGTATTTTTATACTTAGTGGATAATCGGTAATAATGTATTTTACCCTCGGTAAATAAAGTGTTTGTTTGTTTGGATACATAAAGCATACTAAATTGTCAGACTGTGTATATCTGTACAATTAGATTTTATTGTATCTCCTAGTTAGTAGACTTTGGTTAATTTAGTGGGCTATATTTCACTTTACAGCCCTCTAAATTCTAAATTTGTTTAAATTGCTATCGTCTTTCCTTATTTGAACCCAGAGATAGGATAAATATTTTACTAACCTTGTTTTCGTGGTTTGTACTCTTTTTTTTTTTGGCTGGATGTATTGCCCATGAACTATGTACTTTGGCCATAATTTGAGCTGAGTAAAATTAGCCTGCAACTTATAGTATGGTACAGACCTTGAACTTGGTTAAAAGAGATATGTTTCAAAAAATCTCTATGCAAAACCAAAGGAAAGTCAATTGTGAAGAGTTGAAGTTAACTTCCTCTGGGTACCAGAGTTTGCAGCTAGCTATCCAACATACTTACTCTTACAGCTTCTGGTTGTTTAGTAAGCATGAAAGAGTTTGTCCTTTTCCAGGTAGTTAATAAAGTCAAGTGTTGGTAGGATGCCCACCTTGCTTTCCATTGGTTGCCAAGAAAAATGTCTGGCTGAGGGTCTTTAATCCCTGGGCCTCCAAGAGTGACTAGCATCTAATTTCTGCTTACAATATCACCCCTGGATCACATATTAAGGTCATGAGAATGAAAAGAAATTAATGATCAAAACTAAAGAAGCTCTTGATTGTGAAACAACTTCTCCTTGACAGCGCCTTAGGACATGTTTAGAGATCAGTATGGAGAATATGCATTCTGATGTTTGCATGTAAAGGGTTGATACAGCAGGAAAGGAAATTATAGTTAATGAAAAGAGTTACCTTTCTGTAAACCTAAGGCCAGAGTTGAAATCCAAATTTGATTTCATAACCATCTAATATGGAGATGCAGAGAATGAAAAATATCTGTTATTGGTAATCATTTAGTGGTTTCTTACAGACTGTGCCCTTCATTTCCTCTTGGCCAGAGGCATGATCTTGAATTATATCGTGTTAAATCTCTAGAAGGAAAATCACTTTTAATTAAATATTAAGATTGATGAAATGCAAAATTATGTTGAAACTTACGGTTTTAATATCGCTCCAAATAACTTTTGCTACCTGGAATGATTTAGCTGATAAGGATTTAGCAAACAATATAGTTGCATGTCAGTGCATGTAATACAGCAGTCTAAGTTAAATTCTGCACAAGGAGTGTTCTGTGGATGGCAACTAAGCTGATTGACTGTCTCCCCTCTTGGAAGCCAAATGATCATTTTTCATTATCTGAAAAGAATATCAATTTAAAATTATTCTATTCCAACATCATGCTGTACCCTAAATTCTCTAGTTGAAACACTATTTACAGAATCATTTCAGTCCTGAAATGTTAATCTCAACTCATTTGTAATTGTTTAAGAGGTATGTCTTGATACCATTTGGCACTGGAAGTGAATTGATTTGATTTCCTGGCACACTGTGTAAGATCACTACTCTGCACAAATGTTTCAAGTCAAATCTCATGGGCATTGCCCAAACTCGAGCCATACTGTCACTATAACCAGCAGCTACATACTGCTGTGATTTAGAAAAAGCAATGCAGTAAACAGTGGTATTTTGAATTCTGAGACCAAAAGGGCTGGGTTCTGTTTTGCATTCTAAACAAAAGAGCGTATCCAGACTTTCTGAATTTAGCATAATAATATTGGCATCTGACGTTCCAACAGCAATCATCTGTCCGTCAGGGGAATACTGGCAGGAGTACAACATTCGGGAAAATGATACTTTACGTTCTTTCTCCCGTGCATAGCGCAGTTCACCAGCATGGGCACTGGAAAGAACTTCGACCTTACGCCAGATTTCCACGCGACCATCCTGCAAACAACACGCAAGCACCTCGAATCTCCACGCAGGATTATAGACACTCCAGCACATATTTCCTCTGCATCTTCTCCTTAGAACGGTCACGACATCCAGATTTTTGCTACGTAAGATGCACAGTTGTTCTTTGGATGTCGAGACAGCGAGGTATTGACCATCGGGAGAGAATTCACAACGGGTAACGAAGCCACAGAAGTCTGTTATATCGCGCAATACAACTCTCGCCTCGATCTGCATGGACTTCACGTTCCACAATCGCAGCTCGTTGGTCTCCCTCATACTATGGAAATCGAGGGAAGCAGCGCTTACAATGTGGCGAGCATCTGGTGAAAACTTACAGCAAAGTGTTTGACCAGTCATTCCGGTGCAACAAGGCTGAAATTTATCCCCTCGTTCTGCGATTTCGCCTTGAGAATTTCGGTTTCGTCTGATAATCGCGACTTCTCCTTGCCCAGAGTTAGTAAGGAAAGATACGAGATTGCCGTCGGACGAGATGTCGCACTCTTGCGAGTGATAAGTGAGGAGTTCCCTTTTGCAATACCCTGAGTTTATATCAAATTCTCTTAAATGGCCGAGTCCTATATCAGGGGTAAACGGTCCGCAAGGAGTTGGTGTAGTTGATGTCAAAAGCAAAGCTTCGTCGTCAGGTGAAAACACACAACAGTGAACCTCTTCGTGATACGTTCTGGGTTGTTCATCTTCTTCATCTTCGTCTTCTAAGTTTGTTTCAGAACCACGATAATGACGAAACTCAGCCACGATTCGAGGAAAATTAGAGTATACAACGCTTGAATTTCCTTCGACTGATCTCCTCAACGGCCGAACTGGTCGATTAGGATATATGACAGGTGTTGGTTTGTCGATCTTCCTTCGTGACTTAATCAGCTTGTTACCCATTTTGATATCGGCAAGGAAACTAGCACGAAAACCTCTTAATTTTCAAGTACGTGCCAGTGTCTCCCTTAGTTTAAGAAGGCAACGAAGCGATAACTTCCAAAGGCGAAGTTGGGCGTGACAGCAGCAACATTGTAAGGGAAAAAGTTGAAACCGTCAACAACGACAACCGATCGTTTCCAATCGTAAACATGGCGGTTTTCATGGATGATTCCGCTGTACATTAAAATCGATGTGAAGCGAGAAAAAAACTATATCACAAGAAGGAAGGAGGGAAATTGTATTTGAGCGTAAAATATCAATATCGTGGGCGTCCCATTTTCATGAATTACTAAATGGATAGGGGTTCTAATAAGTCGAGAGGTCTTGTCTCCAACAGGGTGTGAGGTTTAGTTGTCTAGTAATGGGAAATGTAAGTGCCTGAGCAACATTATCAGTCTTTATTATTCTCTTTGTAAATATTGACTTTTTGACTATTTCTCGTTCACAAGTATTTGAAAGATTTAATTCCAAACAGTTGGTTTTATGTTGATAATTTTACCAGAGAAACACTTATTTTGCTTCAGCCATGCAAGTTAATTTATATGCAGTTTATTTTTTAGGTTTATTATTAGATAGGAATTAATAAAGTAGTTAAAATACCCACTATCACTCTACATTGATTATTATTCTTTCATTATAGCAGGTAGCAAAATAAACAGAATTTGTTTTTAAAAAAAGGTTGGGACTTGAGGTAAGAAATTTATTGGAGCAAAAAATATGATGGAGCCAATTAAGTTAACTAAAAGCCAAGGTGTAACAGTCTGCCAGCTGGGCAGCTGTTTCCACCTGGTTATGTCTTGTCAACATGGTGTGACAGGAAAAATACAACAAACACCAGTGTGTTTGTTCAAAGCTTCAAAAAGCTTATCTGGGGGAAGTGAAAATTTTCTACCCAGGTTTTTACTTAATGTTTATCAGAAAATTGAAATCATGATCACTCAAATTTCTGTTTTGAGTTTTTTTCAAAATTTTTGTCCAAAGAAGAATGGTAAATTAAAAATAAAATCCCTATCTATACTAAATGGCCAAATTAATCTTAGTTAGTAAATCACCTTGTTAAATTTACAATATACTATTACTGCTCAATCTCAAATTGCATTTTTACTTAAGCTGTGGGTTTTAAAGTTCAGCCAGAAAAAAAAATTGAGAAATCTCTCTTACATTAACCAGTGCTGCAGCCGGACGTGTCACACAATCCCTGGTATAGTCCAATGCTTTAGACTGTTTGCGACACAGGCTATCTTACATGTGTCCAAAATGGAAAAAAATTTGAAAAAAAATTTGAAAAGGTAGTGATGGTGGGGTGGGGGACGGAAGTAATTTTGAAAAGACATCGTTCAGATACCATTCTTTACATGAGAAATAAACAGGTATTAATCAAAAATAAATTACTCTAAATTGTACAAAAGGACCCACCTCTTCCCCTAGGATATTAAATGGAGTATTACAAGGGCATTTGTAGTAATGATACTCTCTCATCAATAAATTTAGAATTTCCCTCTTCCCTCTTTTCAAAACCACCCCAGTTCTTTTCAGAACCAAAAAAGTCAATGATCAACAATTAGTGTCCTTTTCTTGTCTTTTTAACTGTAGGTTCAGCCAAAAGTGTGATCTTGAGATTTTTTTTGCACAAAAATACTTGGCTGTAAGATGCACCCCAATTTCAGCACCAACTTTCCACCCGAAGACAGAATTTTCTTGAAAAAACTGTGTGCCTTTTAACTGAGAAACTATGTAACTGTGTAGCTAGAAAATACTGTGACTTGCAGATACTCTTTAACAATTCCATATAGTTGCTCCAAAATAAGGAGCTGAATTTTTGGAAGCACGGTTGGCACTATAAGCCAGAATTTGTTGCTTTGACACAGAAAGCTTTTTGACTGGAAGTCAATCAGGGATTTCTGTAAATCAGATTTGAAGAATGACCTAATGGCAACTCTTTCTTGAAGGTTAATGTTTGTCTTGATTAATTTGAAATGTGTGAGGTAGTCTAACACAGTAAATGACCCCAACAATGTTTGACAAAGTTCAGTTGCAGACTGACACCAAAGTCTGAACCATATGGTCACTTTTTCGAGTGATGACCACCCAAGCCTCATGTTATTAATTTTTTAAACTCTGAAAAGAGACCTCCTTGTCTTATAATATTGAAATATAACAATTATTTTACAACACTGTTTTACAGTGGTAGAGCTACTTCAATTCCAGTCACCCACCATTGCTGACCAACCACAATACAGCCTATCCCAAAGAACACATTTAAGGCAATGACATTACTTTTTTTACTGACTGAGGTGGTGAATTGTTGTGTAGCAAGCTGAGATGAACTCCATTTCCTCACCCATTAGTCTATACTGTGACTGGTCTTGGGTGCCTTATCAATGAAATTATTAATTGTGCAACAAAACTGTATTAACCCTACACACCTTTACATCAGTAAGCATAATTCTCCATGTTATTCTCTTCATATTTCCTAAGGTGCATACACTGAGTATTTGTTTCTTAATCCAGAGCTTCTTAGGCTGGGGATCATTTCCTTTATTCTTCTTAACATTGTGAGGAGAAATTGGGGTTCAAAAGTTTAAACTAAGTATTTTAACCAACCAGATAAATTATAATCTAATTGCTTTTTCCACTGTCTGGTTCTGTAAAAGTTCTATTTTTTATACTTGACACTAGTGATGCTTTCCACTTTTCTTCTGGTATAACTTTGGCCCACTCCGGAACTGCTGATGTAGGAAGAGTGATTCCTGACATCACTTGTCTGATGAGATCTACTTGTTCTAAAAAGTCAAATGTCAAATTATATCAAAACTTTTCATAAATTATTTTGGCCCCATACATTGCAAAAAATTTGATGTTTAAAAAATCACAGAGACCTTGGCCTGCTACGCATTAATCAATACAAAGTTTCAACTTTGAACTTTGAAGATTGGTTTGTTCAAATCCCCACCCTCCAGGGCAAAAATTCTGTTCAAATGTCCCACCCAATTTTCCTCTAAAAAGCAAAATCGGTAAATGTGACTCTCTACACATCAACCAAGCCTTTAAAACCTAGACCTTCTGAGCTATTCTCTTGCAAAAGTGAACTATTTACCATAAACACCTCCCTATTTAAAGATGTAATACTTGACACTTCTGTTTTAAATTCCACACTCCAGCCAGGCAAGGTTCAAATTTCTCACCCCATGAGCAGCAATGACCATCAAATACTTGTGGGTTGCCCAGGGGGGGAGTGGATGCTTCAAATGATGCATAATCCTCAATCTACAATTACAAAAATTGCTCTTCCTACTTGCCTTGTTTCATTTCTGGCTCAGCACTTCTGTCAACAGATGATGACGAAGATGATGACATACTGCTTTCACTTGTATTAATAATTACTGCATCATTTACATGTGGGGCCTCCTCCTCCCCTGTCTGAGGTAAACATTCATTATTTTTTGTTTTCAAATTGTTAGTTTGTTTGGGTGTTTTAACAACATTCATCAAAACAATTTGAAGTAGACTATTAAGCTGTAAAAAAAGAGCTTCGCATGGGAAGACCAAAGCAAAGAATATGCAAATTTTAAGCAAATCCCTCTCATCCACTAGTCTTCATTTCGAAAGTTGTGTCTTGCAAAAGAGTTGGTGGAATATTAGGCTACTCTGGCAAAATGCCTGGCATACAAGCATAGGCCCTTAAAAGTATACACTAAATATAATACTACGTTCCTGAAGTCTAAAGCTAGGGATTCGACTCGCAACATTCTTTATCCCCTTCCCCCTTCCCCCTTCCCCCCTCCCCCCCCCCCCAAAAAAAAAACCAACCAACCAAACAAAAAGCTGTCCTGATTTAAGCCTGTTTAAACTGAACTACCAAACAGTATCTTGGATTTCCTTTCCTTGGTTGATTCGTAGTTTCCTTTCTTTTCGTAAAGACCTAATTGTTAATAATTTCGGTCAAAATACAAAGGAAAATTCGAAAACTTCGCAGGTGAAATTAAGATTCCATCTGAAAAATCTTCATGAAATTCCCTAGTGACGTGACATACAAGAGTCAGCCCAGGCTTTTCCGAATTGCAAGCTGTTTGCTCGGGCAAAAATCCAGGCAAGAAAAGAGTTACAGGCAAATTCAATGTTTACGTACGTTGGCTAGCCATTGCTCTGCAGGTTGTAGTCCGTCATTATCATCCTGAGCCAGTTGAACATAGCCTTGAGTAAGATCATCGCTATCGATATCATTATTGTCCTCGTCGTCACTACTGGAGGTTTCCATGATTGCTGGTACCACTGGTTCGTCCTCTTCTGAATCAGAATTTTCTCCTCCTTGAGGAGTATCCACAGGAGAAATACGCGGAGGCATTTCAGACTTTTCTTCGAGAAAATCGGACATTAATAAGTGTTTAGCTTCCTTTGACCGACATTTTGAATTTTCTCTTTGACGTTCGAACTTTCAGGGTACTGGGCACAAGAAGGTAATAGGCCCGCAATGCATACACAATAATTACAGGCGATTATAAGTCACTACGAAATGAAATTTGACAATTACATGATTACGTAGCACCTTGCGTTCCTTTAAAGACTAACATGACGACGAGAATCTTGCCATATAGCATATGAGATCATTCGTTCGTTTTTTGAAGATAAAA
Source organism: Stylophora pistillata (assembly GCF_964205215.1). NCBI lineage: Eukaryota > Metazoa > Cnidaria > Anthozoa > Scleractinia > Pocilloporidae > Stylophora > Stylophora pistillata. The sequence continues at coordinate 5,999,829 of NC_142521.1, read as the reverse complement.
ATGCCTTTCACCAGTTTCCGAAGCGACTGAAAATGCCGTTTGTTGGAAAAGAAAGAAAGAAAGAAATATGTATGGACCAAATATGTCCGAATATTTTTCAGCTGGTATTATCTGTGCCAGCAGCGAAGTTCTAGAAAATGTGTGAGCTTCACGAAACAGATGATGCTTCAGGGCAAGTTTGTGAGCGTATTTTAAAGGTTGGGGACATATATAATGTGTCAAACTAGATGAAAGTATTCTGAAGTTGCCCTGACGTGAGATTGTGCATGGAAAGGTTGGTGACATTCTCTGTTGAAGAAATTGAAGAACACAGACTGTCATCAGCTTTTCATCTAAAAATCTAACGCAGTAGAAAATTGAAATACTTTCACTCTGTCTCCCAACCATCAGCAGAAATGATGTGTACTGTTGTGTTGAGTTATTATTCAAGAATTCTGAAGCGTGCGGGAAAAATGCTCACAGATAACTTACCGTCTAAACAGATTTACAGAGAGAGATGTCAACTATTCAAAATGCTCGTCGTGGAACTTAATAAACACACAGCTGAAGTTTATCTCCTCTTTTGAATAAAAAACAAAAGGCTCTAGCATCTCGACTAAAAATTTGGATGGAAGACTTCCACCATTTTGAATGCGAAGCTTAAAAAATCAGGGAAAATCACAAGGGGTTATCACAGAATATTCCCAAAGATTTGATTCGAATACTGCTTTCAGACTAATCGCGCTCGAGAGTTTGATGGGCGATAGACCCCAAAGTCCTTTTTCTATGAATTTTAAAAGACTGATGCTGAGCTATTGAACGGGATAATTACTCTTTAAATAATTAATCTAAGACATCATACATAACTGACACAAGGTTTAGTTCGAGCCTGAAAGGTACCTTGTTTGAAAATTTCGATGTAAATCAAACTTTGAAGGTATTTTTCTAATGTGTTCTTGAGATCATAGTAAGAAAAAAAGAAATCAATGTGAATAAGTTCTAGACAGGAGATCAAGGTACGGTATTTCTGAGAAAAGAAAGAAAACAAAAACATAGAATGTTTACCAAAAGGAGGACCATGTAACGGAGAGAAAAGTCACCCTCACGAATGCGCAATCATGGAAACAAATCTGTTAATTTCAATGATGTTTTTGCCTTTCCACTATTGCCAAGGTAAGTCTATCCAGTTTTCAAATAATTTGAAATTTTTTTTTTCTTTAAATAACTTGTTTTCTTGGGTTTTCAACCTAGGTAGTATTCGGGTTAGCATGCATTTAGAGTGACTTCATGAGGAAAATTGCCAGGTTGATCAGACTTCGTTTTATCATAGCTAGAGATGTTTCTCAGATAACTCTTATGGCGAGAATTTATTACAACCAAAATTTTGCATATTTGTATATATTTTTCTCAGTATACTTAAGAATTCATATAATTTCAGTGGAAACATCACCGAAAATTCCTACAAATCAAAACTTGATTTGCACTGGACAAGTTGTTTGACAGAATCGCTTTAAGAAATGATTTTCATCAAGGCAACACATTTAATTTAGATTCTGTAGAACTTTTCTGCTAGTCACTTCCAGTTAAATATTGTTTACACCATTTACGTCTTTCTTCCTCATACAATTTTGTGAGTCAAAGGTTATTATTCGGGAAAAAAGAGAGATGTCTAAAAAACTCGATAATCTTTCGAGTAAAGTGCTGGAGAATGTTCTTTATGGAATGATAAAGATATTATTTCTCGCTCTGAGATCACAAAAGGAAAGATACGGACGCTCTTCTTCACCCCAATTCTCATTATGTTCTTTGTTGAGTCATCTCAATGTGGTTGGTTTGAAATCATCAAATATTTATCACGTTCCTTTTGGACAAAGACTTAACTTTTACGAAATCAAACCTTGGTGAAAATTTTTTGTATTTCCTTATTACAGAAGCTAAACTGAGAAGTTTGTAGGTTTTTTTTTCGTATTTTCAGTTGAACAACGAAGTTTCTTTAAGACGCCGTTTCTTTTGAAAAGTTAAATTACCCTCACACGGCTATCAGCTATAAATAGTTTAGAGCCTAGAGCTCCGCTTGACGAATAATTTCTCTTCTTGAAATGTAAATAAAGAACTGTTATGATATCATTGCGAACACCGTCAGGTGTCATTAAAATATTGTGGTATATCTTGGACTAGTTGCAAATTCACAAATGCAAATTTTGCGGCAAATCGGCCTTTATTCAAACCGCTACATCTATTCAATTCGTTCCTAAATGTAAGAACTTGGGAAAAACAATTAAAAGATTTTACATCGATGAAGTCAATAAAACAATTTTTCGAATAGATTGAAAAGAAAATTTCGCAAAGTTTTTAAACAATTTTGCTATCGTAGTAAGAAACGGAGTGAACGTAACAGACTGATGCGCTTCTGTCGCTCACGTAATGATGAAAATGCGAAAGCCAAGGAAAGGAGGCAGAACTGGGGGTCCATTATGGTACCTCAACTTCTTAGATCCGAATGTTAATTCTCCCCTCTAGCTGCTACGTATTTTCTCGTAAATAAGTTACGGAAATTTGGTGTTAGATCTAAAACTACAATTTCCACCTAAAAAGTTTAAGTATTCTTAACTTCTCATTACCTACTTGCTGGATAATGTATGGATATCATAGGGAGAAGTTACGTGTCAATCACTTCTGGAATTTAAAGTAAGTAAGTAAGTAAGGACTTTATTTATAGAGGGGGACACGTAACAGCTGTATAGCTGACAAACCTGTGGCCCTCTAAAGAGTTAATAAAATACGAAAAGTGATGTATAAATGATGAAGTACCTGACTGTACTAGTCTCCGGTCCTCTCATCTATGTATAGACTCTCATGTTAGTTTTTTTTTTCGTTACAACTGACGGCGATAATTGTCAGCTTGCTTGAGGTCACAATTCAGGAAGTATTGCCTCCTTAATTTGCGGTATAACAGAAACACACCAATGATTCAGCTTTCAAGATATATTTTAAGGCTGAAGGCCAAGGGAAAAAATTCCATCATCCTTTAATTGCCTTTTTTTTCGGTGCCTGCTAGTCCTGACTTGTTCGCGCAAGTGTTGCTCTTTTAGTCGCTGATAATCAACGACTTCTTCCTCTACTGTTCCCACTGGACCCTTACAACTCGCCACGTCCGTAAATGAAGTTCTTTACTGATCCATGGCGTGATTTTTGTCCGTGCATTTTCCATTCTTTCAATTTTTGTTTTTATGTGAGTTTCTTTCGAGAATGCTGAAGCCACGCCCATGGTTTTTTTTTTGGGGGGAATAATTGAAGTTTCCATCCTAACTTGCAGGGCTAAAGTTTCCGATAGATTTCATCTTCGTCACCATTAACGAAGAGAAGCAGCCAGGTTAGTGGTTTAGTTTGCTAACAGTCGTTTCCCTAATCTTTCCTCCTCGCCTCAAATGCCTTCTTTCCTATGGCATCTCATTCCTATGGCAATCACTTTGACTTCTTCTTAACAATTAATATAGTTTTAAGCCATCTTGATTAAGTCCCTATTTAGCCCCTCTAAAGCAATGAAAAAAGAATAATGTGCTCGCACAGTGAGGTCATCTGTTTGTTGGCTAAAGGAAGGCCAAATAATCTTAGAGCAGTTTTCAGCTGAGTTTCGAAAAATCAAAACTAACTGAAATCACAGCAGCCTGACCGGAGCAACGATTGATATCATCGTTAGCTAAGGAAAACTCAAAGTAAAAAATCAGGCAAACTGCTTAAAATGCGGGAAAGTGCGAATGATCAAATCACGATTTGTTTTAGTTTTGAATCTGATTGGTTTAAGAAGGTGGCAGGAGTTTGTCGGACCAATCACAGAGCGGAGTGAAGAAAGACCAAGGCAATCGTGGTTAGTTTCGACACTTATTTGAAAAGTGCTCTAATATTGCAAACACATTCGTCTTGAAGTGTTTGCATTGATTGAAAAGTTTTCGATATCCACCTCCAAGTAAGCCTTGCGGATGTTATAGTTGGTTTTAGCCCGCAACATAATCAGATTTCGTATAAGATACTAAGTAATCTCAACGCACGAGCTAATACCACTGAAGTTCCTGAAGTGGAGGAAAATACGATTTTGACACTCAAAAAGAACTCTATCAAACCTGGACCTCGTTCTGGGAGGAAACACTTCTTGCGAATTTATCTATTAGATGAAAAGGACCATTACTATCACGGAAACCGCGAGAAGTCTGATGGTAGCGCGAGTTCGAGCTGAAACATTTAAATCGCTCATATCAAATTTGTCTTCTCCACCCCTTACGTATCAACACAACCAGTGCCGTATATCACTATATGAACCGTCTGCTTTTAGGTTCATTTGTGGCTCGAGCAAGGGCAGATCCAGATCCAGTAAGATATGAGCTCAGTGCGGATGCTGGGAACCTTTTTGCTATCGACAACACGACAGGCATAATAACAATCGAAAGACGCTTTGATAGAGAGGTTTGTGTACAACGTTTGCTTGGAAGAATTTGATGATATCAAAGACGTCAAAGACCAACTAATTTTAGCAAGCCCCAGGTTTGGACGGTATACATAAGAAAAAGGGAGTAATTAATTTATAAAGGTTATCGTATCATTATTATATCATTATTAGGCTGAAAATTACACACAAGATACATTCATGGTGTACGCCTTTGATGATGCTGGCAATAAGGTACGTATGAACATTAATTCCCACAAGTCTGTTCTTGCTTGAAAGAAACTTCAGTCTAAAGTACTAGCTATGGTATTGTCTCTAGTTCAGGAGGGTATAATGCTGTGATATTTTTTTTCCAATGGTTTTTGGTTCGCTGTCGAGAAATAATATAACCTAAGTGAACATCAGGTTTTCAATTTGAACCCTGAGTTACAATAATTATTTTGCCAATCTCGTTTTCTCACTCCTTTATGCATAAAACCTTTTTTCGCTCGGACTAATGGCCCGCGTGCTTCGCACTTTGGCCATAAATCCGAGTTGAAAAACTTCGGTCCTTAACTTACAGTACGGACTCAAACTCGGTTAGTAAGAGGTATTTAAACGTCTGTATTTCTTTTTTTTACCCTTAAACAGGCCTCAGCCCAAGTTTGGTTTTGGATTCAAGATATCAATGACAATTCACCGCGCTTTCCAAGCCAACACTACAATATTACTGTTAAAGAGGTAAATATCGGATTGGGGTCCCTGTATCCCCAAGGTCTTCACCTGATAGTACTGTCACCTGAGATTAGTCCAGAAATGCATGCATGCGCAATAACGAATATAGCAGTTTCGACTGTGGATTTGTTCGATACTGTCTATACCTTTACGGCTCAATTCCAACAAACATCCCGGAACATGTTTTGAGGTTTTTTTCATTATATATTTATTAGGGGGTGACCTCTCCCTGGCAATATCTAATAAGTAATATCTCTTTTTATCATATATCGCCATTCATTTGAATTTAAAATCTCATTTATTTTCTGTGAATTTTTCCAGACATGTGACGTTGATCAACAGATATTCTCTGCTACAGCTTTGGATGACGATTTTGGAGAGAATGCAGAAATTCTCTATGAAATAGCAGATGGAAATGAAGTTAGTCTGCTGTAACTGCTATTTGATATTTCACTGTCACCCATCACATTCAATCAAGTTATTAAAGAGTGTAGGAGCTGTATTCAACTAGATGTACACTAGAAGATCGTTATATTTACGAGTTTCTTTTACTTAATGTTTTTCATCAGGATGGAATGTTTAAGATCAAGGATGCTTATCACTGCGATGTACTGTTGGTAAAAGCTTTGGACTTTGAGTTAAGATCCTCATACAAGCTCAATATCACAGCCTCAAATGTTAGTTCGGCTTGTTAATGATCTTACGTATTCAACGTTCCGTTGCGTATTCAGCCTTGGTGTTTCTACCTCTCTTTTGTTTCTTTTCGTCTGTCCCTTTGTCTGTTTGTCTCTCTCTCTGTCTGCTTGTCTGTCTCTCTGTCTGTTTGTCTGTTTGTCTGTCTCTCTGTATCTTTTTGTCTCTGTGTCTCTCTGTATCTTTTTGTCTCTCTGTCTCTCTGTATCTTTTTGTCTCTCTGTATCTTTTTGTCTCCCCGTCTCTCTGTCTCTCTGTCTCTCAGCCTATATGTCTGTATGTCTGTGTCCATAAATATGTTTAATTTTTATTCCTTTAGGAAATAAACGATTATCTTCTCTCAAAAGTTTTTTTTTTCAGTTTCACTGTATGTCCTGAGAGAATTCTGTAGAATGGACCCGAAGCTTTTACATTTTGCATGTCGCTGATAAGCAATGGAGTCAATGAACTTTAAAATGTGCTATGCAATAGTTAAGATAAGAAGATCTATTGATCTTTGATTTTCTTATTTCTTTCTTACTTACAGTATCACGAGAGCTTCTCGAATTGGACAATCCTGTCAATAACAGTAGGAGATGAGGACGATTTGCCTGCTAAATTCTCCTCCTTTGAGTACAGGGGATTCGTAAGAGAGGACCGTAGTGTGGTAAGGAAAAGGATGAGAAGAGGTCATGGTTATCCATTGTGATGAAACAAAATGGTTACGAATTTCGTGCTATTACTTGCTTTGTGATGAATTAATTTCCGATGTGGTCGCATCAGTCGACTGCATGCATTCTGCGACTCTTCACCAGTCTCCAGGGGACGAGGTTTACCATTGCGACCTTAAAACTAAGAAGCATTATGATCCACTGTTATTCTGCTCCTGTAACCCATCTCGCTGTTGTGTTCCCGGTTTGCTACCGGCCGTACAGCTCTTCTTTATTAGTGCTTTTTGAAATGCACCAATCCAAGCAGCTAAAGCCTCGAGATTTATCACCTGCAGAAGACTCGCAGTATGCAGTCGAAACGTGGCCATCTCTATCTGAAGAAACTACATTGTAAAACAAACGATAAATTAACTTAAACATTTTGCAAAGTCGTGGGAAATAGAGCAGGGCCTAGAAGTATCATTGTTTCTAAATATCATATTTTCAGAAGTATGTGTACAAAGTTAGATTTTCCAGGCTTCGCGGATAAGGATGAATCTTGAGACCATGGCCTTGTTCTCCTGAATCTTCACTGATATCGGCAGCAGTGCACATCAAGGAAGCTACGAATTTAGTCGTTGACAAAGCTGCAAGTGCGATGTTGTGGTCTCTTTCTATTGAGCTGTAGTGGCTGTGTTACGAAATGCCCGCAGATATTGGCCGTGATAAAACTAACGGGTAGATCCAAGGGTTGATAAAGTATTTACACCAGATCGCATATCGTTCGTCTGTACAACTTGAGTCCCAGCGTAGATGTTGTTCATTTGTTAACAGATAGTTTTCTTTTCACCAGGGAACGTCCATCATCCAAGTTACTGCGGCTGATCAAGACAAACTAAATGACCCAGTGACATATAAGATGGTTGAGTGTAAGTACCACACCGGAAAAAACAGAAAGGGGAAAGAAAGAAAAACAATTGACTAGCAACAGTTTTCTTAGAGTAAGCACATGTAAAACAACAACGATGATTGTTGAAGATTACAAATACTGTGAAACTTACGTTTCACTCATCTTTTACACACATTAAGCACAATAGTGTTTATATTGAGTCATTTGTTTGAGGTTCAAGGTTTTAACTGAAAGGTGGTAAGATTCGAGTTAGTTGATAAAAGGCGGATGGTCGTACGCTGTGACGATTCCTGTACAATACCTCTCCTCAATCTTAAGTATAGTTTGAAGACAAGATAAAAAATCTCAAGGTAACTTGGCTGCATTCCAAAAGTGTTATCTTGGTATAACTTGAGAGACATAAATTCTATGATACGGATAAAGGATGATTTCGTCTTACAATTTCCTCAGTTTACCACAGCATCAATCCTACTTATTAGATGTTAATGATGCTTGTTAGATGTTAATGATAATGATCTTAATCCTTTTTTCTTTCGTTTGCTTTTTGATCTCACTCATTTTTTCAGCGACCAATAATCACAGTTTGTTTGTCATCAATGTATCCACTGGTGTTATCTCCTTGAATGGAACGCTGGACAGAGAAGATGTTTCTGAATATAAGCTGAGAGTGCTGGTAGGCAACCACAGTTGGTCGTTGCAACCAAGCGTTGGTTGATCACTGGCTATACGAAATAAATGACCAAACATAGCCCTGGTAGAGTTCATCGTGTATACACCTCATAGCTGAACATTCGCCCCTCTTACATTTACCTATCCTTTCCCCAATTCTCTGTTTGGTTGATATTATAAAGATATTCATTTTGGACTGGTTACAGTACGCAACACTTCGATTCCTAAGATATTTTTGTCCGAAAAAGACGGAAAAGATTGTATACGATGACTTGCTTCGGAAAGGAAAGCAATGAACGTGTAGCGGTTACTCGTAGAGACTATTCGCAATAAACACACACACACACACACACACACACACACACAAAAACATTATCACCAATGCTGTTAGTCTGTTTCACGTCACCGCATGAATTTTACAGAATTTAACAACTTTCCCCTATGTTTTTATCTCGCCTATTCATAGTTTACAAGCATTCCTTAGAAAAATGATGAAAGCGTCTCTCCGATTTTAAAAGACGTAAACTGATTGAGCACAAGTTACTCACTGATTTTGTCGTAGAAACGATGGATTGAAACTTCGAATTTTCTCTTTTGATCTACAGGCTTACTCTACATATCATCTTCCTGATCATGCCACAATTGATATCCAGATTGGTGATGCAAATGACAACTTGCCAGTCTTCTCAGCCAAGCATTATTCATTTTCAATTCAAGAGAATGCAGGGATTGGTGCCATTGTTGGTGAAGTGAAAGCGAGTGATGCTGACCAAGTTAGTCAGTAACATTTTTAAAATTTCACGGAAGAATCAAAATTTTCTACCCTCTTATTTACCAAACTTTTCGAAAAATGTTCCTACGCAGTTTCAAGAGGTAAAAATGAAGATTTCTACATCTTAAAATAGCATGTTTTTTTGGATCGATACCATTCTTCAATTGAAGAAGGAGAGCACAGTTACCTCTTCATAACCTTTAGAACTGAAGCAAAAGTTGGGTTATTTTATGTGGTGCAAGTTTTGGCAGACCCTTACTCCCACGATGCCTCCCTCTATAATCAGCAGAATAAACTAATTATAGCGCGTTGTGTGGGAAATAAGACTGAGAAAAAGGATTGCTGCAACAGAAGCTGGTTAGGAAGAGGGACGATGTGAAGAAGTGTCAGAGATGCAATGGATGAACAATTGACTCCTTCTATGTCTTTATGTTGCCTCAGTTAGGTAACCAACAGTAAACGGTTTTTAGAATATTGTAATTTCTCCTGGATAATATCAAATTTCTTTATAACCCATTTTCATTTGTTCTCCAGGGAATTAACGCCGCGTTTTCCTACGTTTCGCCGAATGATGGAACCCCCTTTGCCTTCGTTGCAAATACTGGTGTCCTTGTTGTGAATGGGTCGCTAAACCGTGAAAAGCAAGACCGCTATACCTTCTTGGTAAACAGAGAGGCATTTCCTAAGACTTCCCACTTTTTCCTTGTGAAATCAATTGATAGCTCGTGTCGGATCAAAAACGTCTGAACAATTTTCGCTGAAGGTGCGCGATGGATGCGATCGCTAAGTGACGAAAACCAGGATTTTCGTTTTAGTGTGTCAAAGTGAAGAGCTGATGTGAAGTAAGGGTGTATTAGCTTCGGCTGAGCATGGAGTCGAGTAAAAAAAAAGGGAACCCTGTTAAATTATGTCATAGAGGTTTTAACAACGATATCCAACTTGTTCATAACTTTGGTTGATATTATTTTGATATCTAACTGAAACGTCCTGAGGGCGAAATTCTCTCAGTGTATAAGAACCCTTTTGGAGGCTGGTTCTTGTTGTTTTAAAAGTGTAATTGACCTTTGTATAGATAATAGATTTAAATAATGCGGAGTGCAACACAGCTACTCGTAATTTTCCTACATTAAATTTTGACCATACAGTCTGTCATTTTTACCACTCAGGTATTCGTCAAAGAATTTCAAACTGTCGAAAAGTATAGCAGCAACACCACGGTGATTGTTACAGTGGAAGATAGAAATGACAACAGTCCACGCTTCTTGAAACCGTTCTATGAAATAGCAATCCAAGAGGAGCTCCCCAGTGGAACAAATGTCCTGCAGGTATCTAAAAAAGTAGTTTATTTAGCAAGTCTGAGAGAAAAAGAGACCACAGAAGGGCAGAACAACTGGTTACAGTTTTGCCTTTAGAGGAGCAAGACGTGTGGTTACGCTTCGAAATATTTTTCGCTTTATGCAAAAATAACAAAATCATTAATTCGATCAGATAGAAAAACACTAAAAAAGAATCTCGAAGGAGAAAGAATGGTTAAGGATGTGAAACTAAAAATTAGAGCGAAAGTGGAACTTTTACGAAGCAAAGAAACAGTAAAAATATTTTTGAATGCGCAAAGCGAAATAGATTGAAACGGATTGTATTTGGATTTACATCTAGACAATCTTGAGTAACGTGGAAAGTTTTTTTCCGGACCGTTATGTTGTTGTTACCGATGAGTATAATTAGCACAACGATACTCATATCTCTATTTTCCCGTTTCAACCTCCAGATTCTGGCTAATGACAGCGATTCTTCATTCAATGCTTTAATCGTCTACAGTCTTGTTCCAGATCTGAACTATCATTATCTAGATTTTGTCATTAATCCTATCAATGGATCAATAACAACCACAAAACCACTTGATCGGGAGAACATCAGTATTTACTACCTGACAGTGACGGCGGAAAATAGCGCATTGAACACGCAGACTAGGTTTGTAGGATACGAGAAGACCCAGGGAGAAGGGGTAGGGTTGCAATTCCACAAAAACGCTATTGGTATAGACTACCCTAAAAAACATGGCTTATGGGTAATCTTGATCTAGATAAGGATGTTCATTTGACCGTTATAGTTTTAAATTAGAAAGAAAGAAAAGCACGGCAATGCACAGAAGTTTAATCTTTTCAACTTTGATTACTGATGGAGAAAGGAAAGTAATTCTAGTATATGTCACTCCAAAAGAATTTTATGGGTGAACCTTACCACTTTTTCACTTCGACAAAAAGCTTAGTCACGCTTAGAGGTTCGTTTAGCGATTCAACTTTAATTTTCTTACTAAGGGAGATGCCTTTTGCATTCGATTGAAGGTCGAGCACGGTACCAGTCAAAATCAACGTTGAAGACATCAATGATAACTTTCCTCTATTTGGCCAGGCCTTCTACACCGTCACTGTCACAGAGTCTGCTGCAGTGAACACAACCTTCTTGACAGTTCAGGTCAGAAGATAAATTGTTCTCAGATAACAAAACCAGATTATCTTGAGTAATCCTACCGACGCAGCACCACAGTTCCTTTAGAAACTTACCCCCTTTATAAATGACGCTGGGTTTGACAAATCACCACAAACATGTAGGCCAGAGATACACACTCTGTACTGTGTGTATTAATTGCCTGTTTGGGAGGTCTGTAAAGTGGAAAAATGTAACTCAGATAGTGTGAATGTATCGATCGCGGGATGCATGCCCTTTTCGAAATGAAAAAAAAGTATATATATATACACTAAAATAAATGGAAAACGAAAGTCCTCTTTTTCTTTGCTTTTGCGCTGCGCGTTTCACCGCTGTTGCGGCTCTTCAGGCATAGCAAAGTCAATAAACACACTTTACTATGCCTGAAGAGCCGCAACAGCGGTGAAACGCTGCGCAAAAGCAAAGAAAAAGAGGACTTTCGTTTTTCATTTATTTTAGTATCTTTATTCGACACAGAAGTTTACGGTTTCTTTCCATTACATATCCCCCATCCTAACATCAGCACTTCACTGATGAGGCCCAGAAGGCCGAGACAGTACTGTCTGCAGTTAGTTATATATACTAATAGCTAACCTATTTCTTCGATGGAGTTTCGTTTTTAAATATATACTGTCCATCCTCTATAGGCCACGGACAAAGATTTGGATAAAAATGCAGCGATAGAGTATCTCTTTCTGAAAGGAAATTCAGGAACTGTCTTCAGTATTGATCAAGAAAGGTATGAACTCGGCGAACATTTAGGAATTGAATATTGAAAAGAAGACTACATCTTATCGATTAATTTAATATCTCTCTCTCTCTCTCTCTCTCTCTCTCTCTCTCTCACGAAATTGCATTCGTGATGTTTGTAGAAGAGATCAATCCATTACCTGAAACATTTTTCGTAAATTGACCGAGATCAAAACTTGGGGTCAATATTATAGGGTCCTTGCGTTATATTACTACGAGTGTACTACGAATCTCTTTCCAATACTATTCTTCCAATCCTAAATACTTACTAGTAAGCTATAGGGAACTTTCCTTTCTGCTTGTTTGGTTCATTAATTTTTATCACATTCTTTTTTAGCGGTTCTTTAAGTGTTGCGAAAGAGCTTGATAGAGAAAAAGTTGAAGTTTACCATCTGATCGTACAAGCAAAGGATGGCGGGAATAAGGTAGGTGCTGTTATCATCCCGTCAACTATTAGCTTAATCCAGACTATGATCAACAATATAATTTGGATATATCAACAAAGTTGAAATGGTAAATTGGCCACCTTAACGATGACAAAAGCTGACGTTTCGAGCGTTTCGTTACCCCCACCGACCCACGTTTCGTTACCCCACCGACGTAGCCCCAAACAGTTACTTTAGAAACTATCAGCCTTTATTCATTTATGATGAACAATACTAACTCAAACTAAATGCATCTCAAAGCACCGCTGTTAACGTCATGGTTTTGATGGGTGACGTCAGTGACAAACAAGTGCTGTTATCTTCCCATCAACTCTTAGCGTTATCCGGACTTTGACCAACAATACTAACTCAAACTAAATGCATCTTAGAGCACTGCTGTTAATGTCACAGTTTTGGTGGGTGACGTCAATGACAACTCACCCCAATTCACCTCACTGGATGGCCACCAGTTTTCTGTGATAGAGGAGACCTCTGGACTGACTGTGGGAAATATCAAGGTAAAGTAACTGCTCTGGAGAAATAATTCTTTGTAAAAGAATTTGACTTTTTCATGGATTGACAGATCTGGATGAATGCAGCGATCATTCTTATGGTCAGTTTCAAAAATCTTAAATTCCACCTTTTATTATTTTATTTAGGCAAACGACAGTGACATAGGAAGAAATGCTCAAATAATCTATTCATTGATGAATACACCATCGTCCAAAAGGTATACTTGAGTGCTGTTAAACAAAGATATTTATCATCGAAAGTTTATGCCATTTGATCCTTCTAAAGAAAATACAGCACTTCTGAAAACACTGTGTAGAAGAAGTGAGTAACGATGATACCTACTCAGACAGACAGACAGACAGACATCTATATTTATACAGGATAGCCCCTTCAGTGTAGTAAACACTGGTATCAACGGGGGTCCTGTTACCCACCCATCCCACCCCAGGGGAGGACATCCATCACACAGTAATCTCGTGCGTGGGAAATTAACGTCTCCTGCCCCTAACCCTGCAGGAGACGGGACCTCCATTTATTCGTCCCTATCCGAGAAGACTAGAATATCTAACCATTTCTTGATGTTAAAGAAAGGAAGCATATTCTTCTCAGTTAATTTTAAGACCCTGAGTGTTGGTCCGGCCGGTATTGAACTCTCGACCTCCCGCACAGCAGTCCGGCGCTCTCCCAATTGAGCTAACCAGGCGGCGGTACTCAAAATGCCGTTTGATTAATTAGTTTCAGGATAAACTCTTCGACAGGAGAAATTTTCACGAGCAAAGCGCTGGATTATGAAGTCTCTCGTTCTCACATATTGGTTGTGCAAGCTGAAGATCAAGGGCTCCCGCAGTCACGAAGGACAGCGGTACAAGTGTCAATCAATGTTATTGATATCAATGATAATGCACCAAAATTCTTCAACGTGCAACCTGATGTGAAAGAACTTAAAAATCTTCTGGCTTGCATCGCATACAACACAACGGTTTGTATTCGTTCCCCTTTTTTCGGACTTGAGATTCTTTCTTTTACACTTCACTTTCTTCGATGGTTACCTTAGTTTGTATTTTTTTTTAAAAACAAAGTCTATCTGTCTGGATAAGAAGCAGTTGCACTTCTTACTCTAGAGTCACTTGATCTTAGTATGGCGACATTATGCGTGGAATTCTGGGGACCCCCCATAGTAGACATTGACTTGTTGCTTGTTAGTCACGTGATCACATAATGTGATTTTACTGAAGTCGGAGTCTTGGTGTGTATGTTTTCGTTACGTTCATGGATTGAACTCTGGAATTCTAGTTTAAACTCGGACGGATCCACTTTATAATTTGGATATGTCAACAAAGTCGAAATGGTAAATTGGCCACCGTAACGGTTACAAAAGCTGACGTTTCGAGCGTTAGCCCTTCGTCGGAGCGAAAGATGCGAATGAAGTGAATTCACTATGTATTGTTAACCGGCAGACATATATTAGAAACAGAAAGATTGTTCGTTAAGTAATTTGCTTTTGGGTTCCACCTAATCAATAAACAGTGAGTGTCAGCGAGGATATTTCAGGAGCTTCCTCGACAGTGAGACTCGAAAGCAAGCCGAAGTTGCCCTTGGCTTAAATCAATCGACAAATAGTGCCTCACCGTGAGTCGCTCCCTCGACTTATAATGCCAGTCAATGTTCTCACTGAAGCCTTCGCATGAAAAATTTACCAATCGAATATCTCCACTCTCCTTTTTTAGAGTCCCATATTGGTCCATCAGATTGTAATACACTGAAAATTGTTATAGGTTCCATGTTAAACTCTAGTGTTCTCGATAAGCTCACTCGGGCGAGATGCTCTGACTCAATTTAACAAATCGACAGAGGTTTAGCGTGGACTCTACTCTTATCGATAAAGATATTCGTCATCACAGTGGTCAATATACTGTGGACGCACGTGGCGCTTACTTTACTCACCTCTTTAACTCTACCAAATGGGTCGCATGTTTTGTTTGTGGGCCGGAAAATGATTTTTTTTAATAGTCTACTTTGTTTTGAGTTGAATTTGTTTGCCATATGTGCATATATTTTTGGCTTTTTTCTCTGAATAGGAATCCACTGTTTTCCGAGTGCAAGATTTGACTCCTGCCAACACTGAGATTGGCAGAGTGACAGCCTTTGACAGAGACAGCAGTGTCAACTCTAAGATATCTTATCACATTGAAGGTACAAGTACTGGATGATTGATATGCCTTTGAGACTTGGCGTAAAACGACCTTTTTGAGAAGTCTGTTCGCCTACTTTTTTTCACTCCAACGTTTCTTAACGGATATACTAAATTGTTCACACATTGATTTTTTTCTCAGGTAATGGATCAAAAGTCTTTTCTATTGAAAATCATACTGGGATTATTTATGCAAAGCAACAACTGGTAAGTGTTGAGCCTCCTTTCCAGTGACTAATAATCCAGCGTTCGAGCTCAGTACACAGCCCTCTGAAAAAAAAATTTCTTTATGACTTTATTCGTAAATGATGGCATTAGCCTCTCAGACAAGACTCCTTGTGACTACAATCTGAAAGGATCAGCGTTGCATAACATTGACCAAACAGCTATTATTGCTCAACCTGAGATAGACACTTCCTCCCCTCTCCCCTCCCCCCTTGACATAAATTCACCATCTCCGATAATCTTCCAATTTCGTGAAAATTAGTTTAATCTGATGTCTTAAGAACCAGTCATTATTTTTCCTTGGGGGTGGGGTGGGGAGGGGGTTTCGGAATTCTTTTGGGAGCTCGCTGGTTTTCAGGGGCAACTTAGGTAGTGACAGACTTCGCTGACAGATCGAGTACAAGAGAATATAAACTGACAGGGTATTAAAGGGGGAAAATAGAAGATTGACTGCCAATAATCAGGGATTAGGTAAATTTTGGTGTGATACGACCAAAATCTTCCGACATCCTTCCCACAGGGGGAGGGTGATCCCTCGATTAAAAAGCCTCTCAACCCAATCTTTTGACGTTCTATTGATTGCAGGCTAACCTAAATGTTTCTAGTTTGATCAAAGCGTTGCACACAGCCAGAGAATGAGAATCAAATCTCCAAGCATAATCGCACTAAAGTCCTTCGGTTGTCAGCAATTATTGAAATGAAAGAAGATGAGGGGCAAGTAATAAGGTTTAATCTACTCTAAACCTCTTTACTTCTCACAGAAACGAGTTGAAAACCAAATCTACAACTTGACTATAATCGCTGAGAACTCCTTAGCATCTCCCAAGTTGTGGTCAACGATGAAAGTCCAAGTGATTGTGTATGGCTTGAGTAGAAAAACACCACAGTTTACCGCTAGTGAATATCATGCGGAGATATCAGAGGCTGCTACAGTCGGAACACCTGTGATTCAAATCAATATTACTAATAACGTACAGGTATTTTGTACGACTGAGTGCATTGTGTTAAAAGAGCAAGTGTCTGAAACTTTGTGTAGCTAGGCCATTCATAACCAGAACGAGCTCTGAAACCGACAAGAAAACGAGAAAATAAAAGGACCGAAAGTCAATAAGAAACCAATATATGAATGCTAGGATATGAGATTGAATTAAAGAAAAGATAAGGGGACGAACGATCGCGATACAACCGAGAGAAAAAGGAAGAACGGAAGAATTGCAGACTAATTGATAGACTAACGAATGAGTAAGCGATTGCGTAAATGGATAATGAGCGTTCGAAAGTTCAAGTGAAGGAAAGAAACAAACTGAAAAATAATGCAGCCGATCGAAAGTAGGAACGGGAAGAAAAAAGAACAACATAGGATTCAAACTGGCCAGAATAAATGAAAGAATGATATAATTAGGCAAAAAATATCACTGTTGTCCTTCATATTATATTCATATATCCTTTTCTAGGCTACTGCATATTTTGTGTTCAAAGTCTTACATGACCAAAGTAGCGCGGGCTCAAGGAAGTTTACGATAGAGCCTGAGAGAGGACTCATCACCACTCAGGGAGAACTGGATCGAGAAATAACCGCTAACTACTCTGTGAGTGCCTAGAAAATTTAAACGCACTTGTTCCTTGTAGGAGCCTTTACATTGATCAGGAAAAGTCTCCTCTTTTGAACCGGTTTGTATTTCTGAGACTGGATAAATTCCTTTTCATGGTTAAAATCGGATTTATTTACCCTCAGCAGTGTCTATAGCACAAACGCTAAAGAGGACCGATAAAATTATGAAATAAATAACTTTTATAGAAGACGAGAAGGTTAAGACTCTAACTCATAGGAGAAGACTCACTCAGTTAACCACGCTACCTCCTAGTACAACATCTTACACTTTCTAACGCATCTTTAATACATTCGTTGCAGCTGATGGTCGAGGCAAAACTGTTAAATCCAGATCCTGTGCTTCAAGTGGTGTCAAGCGCGGTGCCCGTGTTTATAAACATCAGTGATGAGGATGATAACAAGCCTCGGTTCCTCCAGCGCTCCTACCGGTAAGCTTTTATTTTCACTGTAATTTCGATGGAAAAGCTCATGATCCTTCCCACGTACATTAGGAAACTAATCCGTAAGGATGTCAACACTGTCAGTATGTAGGACGCATGGCAAATGTAAACCAACTACACGATTAAGTTGTCTTCGGGGCAAGTGCCCGCAAGGGTTCAGGGAAATGTGACCTCTCCCAATCTGTCAGGTTGGACACTTGTCCCGGATTGACAGTCAATCGTTCTGTCCAAGGCTGTAGACGCTAAATTCTACAAAGTTGTCTCTGATAATTCATGTTCTATAAAGCTAAAAATGCTTTACCGGTCAAACGTTTAGGTTCTCTTCTGGCGAGTTGTCTAGAGTCGGTGACTTAGTAGGACAAGTAAAAGCCGTGGACATGGACGGAGAACATCAGTCAGATGTGTTTTATGAAATTGCTAGCGGCAACGAGAAAGGTGCGCAACAACCCTCGTACTTTCTTTATCCATTTTGTAAGCTTTTGTCATCATACTTTTACAGCTGTTTTCCTTATGTCTCTCATCCATAGCTAGTTTTGTTCTTTTTGCTTATTCGTAATAGGTCTTTTCAATATCAGTGAGTATCACGGAACAGTTTATGTCAAGCAGGGTTTGGGAAATGAAGCGGCTTCATCCGTCCAATTGCTGATACGAGCACTTAATTCACCTGTAGGACTGGGTAACAGGAAACGAAGAGGTGACTAAACCAATTAAACACGCCTCTTTTCATACTACTTGCTTTATGTCTGCGGTGATTTATGTGCTTCTCGCTGAGCCTTTGCGTATCAATTCTCATCCCATAACTGATATTTCCATTTCAGACGGAGCTGTAGCTTTCGACGAGGTTTCAGCCACAATTGAGATTCAGGATGAGAACAACAACCCTCCTGCGTTCATCCAATCACAATTCATCGGAGGCATGTAACATGATTCGTGGAGTTAGATATTGAATAAATATTTATGCTGACAGACCTTTGACTTAAACCGTTCCAAAGCGGGTTTTCCTCTCTCCCCCTTTGAAGGAACTTTTCATAAACCTCGTCAGTTTTTAATTCATCTCTTTGTCCAAGAATACATAAAAAGGAACATACGATATTCAGTGCACAGTCACTGAGTCGAACTTATCTTAAAAACGAAACAAAATCCAGCTCAATGATTAGATCTGTTTCTCTGTTATTTGAAGTCTCAATGTTATCCTTATGATGTTACCTTTCTTTTCGAATATTTTTCAGGTTTTTACGAAGGTGAAGCCACAACGAACACGAACGTGGTAACCATCCAGGTAAAAAATGTGTGATCAGTTCGTTTGCTGTTGTGCTCGACTTTAAATTGCCGCAAGACTTACGCTTTGAAATTTCAGTTTATTATATAAGAATTCCATGAGGTCCATTAGTGTTTTCCTTTGGATAAAAACCTGTGCTTTCCTTTATAGGCATCAGACAAAGATTTCGGCGCTTATGGTTCTGTTCGGTACTCTATCGTACATGAAGAGACACCTGGATTGTTCTTATTGGACAATACCACTGGTGACGTAGTACTTTCCAATCTCTCGGACCAGGTCACTGGGAAGTTACTTTATGTTCTGACCGTTTCTGCCGTGGACAACCAAGGAAAAGTACCAAGCAACAGGGCAAATGAAAATGCATCTGTTCTTGTAAGTTTGTGAGTGTTGGACAGATGTTGCCATCTCTACGTTTCAAATAGCTAACGATATGTCTACAACCACTACAATTTGTTAACAATCTTCTCCCTCAGATTTTTGTCCTCTCTGATTCAAAAAAGCTGTCACTTGAGCTTGGTGTTCCTTCTGTATTTGTCCGAGAAAAGAGAAGCGAAATTAAAAGGTTTGTTGTTTGTTCTCTTATTTGTACTGCTTTGCCTACCTCCCGAATCAACGATGATTCATCGAGAATGATTTCTCTTTGTGTTGCCATACTCCATCATACAGATCAGGAATCAATCATACGCGTTTTCCCGTAATTTGTGTCGTTTATCTTTGGTCATTTCTCCGTCTTATTTTCTTTGTATTTTCCATATGCGTTGTAAACGGTTGCTGTGATTGATTTAATTCTAGCTATCGTCGCGATGCTCAACATGAAAAACACCCTTGCCCGAAAGCAACGCTGTCGCCCTACTAAGCTGTAAGAAAACGACTGAAATATCTTTCAAAGCTTTTTCTCGCTGATAAACGAAGGCTGACCTCAAGGATTAAGCTAGTCATGTAGCTTGAGCAAATATGCTGTATTCTGAGGTAATAAAATCGCTCTTTTTGCTTCTTTTTTTTTTATCTCTAGTATGCTGCGCAATCTCACTGGAGGGACCGTGATGATGAAAAACATCACAGGGACTGAGGATGGAAGGTGAGTGGTCATGAAAACAGACAAAGAGCCAACAAGGTTTTCACAATTTAATTAGCTATAACTGATGATATTTCTGGCAATAAATATTAACACGAATGAGCTGAAATGCCGTGAAAATCCAGGCGGAAACTTTAGATGGGCCTATGTTATTGATGCTTTTTTTTTCTAAGATAAAAATGAAAACAATAATGATTATAATGATGATTTAATAATAATGATAATAATAATAATAATAATAATCATATTAATTTAGGGCTTGTATTGCTTAAATCAACCTGTGAATATGATGAAATGCACATTACATAATGATCCAAGTATTTGGGAACAAAAATGTGTCAAAGGCTACACCTCATAAAATTTTTACACATGTTTGCACAGATCTGGAAATGTCTAATTTTGAAATGCTTTTGAAATTGGATTTTAAAATTTTAAAACAGTTATCATGGTCAGAAACTCTGGGGTTTAATGTTAGGAATTTCAAACAAGGTAGACAAAAGGCAAACTTTAAATGTTCGTGTACCGTGCACAAATTCGTAGTAAAAAAGTTTTATTTTAGATGTAAATGAAGTGAAATAAAGTTTAAGAATCTATTGTTAACAGTCTCTCTTGTTTTCATCATTTCTAGCACACTCATCTATTTTCATGCTATTGATAACCATAGCCTGTCTTTGTTAACTCGGGATGAGTTTATGAGGTAAAGCAACTGAAGAAAACGATCATAAAGGATATAAAGAGGTCCTCTTTCCATTTGTCACTTATCTTTCCTTAACTCTGACGAAGAGCTAACTCAGCTTTAGAAACCCCAAAAAGTGAAGTGGCCAATTGGCATTATAAACTCGGTTTATAAAACCCTCCACCGACACAGCACCACACGTATATCCCCTTTATCTTTCTTTCTGTCGAACACAAAGAGGATCGTTTTTGATGCATTTAGCCAGTTCATATTCATTATTTTATCCTTTTCGGTCATCATTATCAAGATTAATATTGCAATCCTGCTATCATGAAAATTTTCAATTTTTTCTGAGAAGGTAATTAATTTCCTTCTAAGACGTGGAGACAATTTTTTTTACCATTTGGTTGAATCAAAAAGTACCTGTCTCGTGTTAAAAATCAATTAATGTCCTACGTTTTCGTTCTTTAATTCATATTTTTATCCATCTACTGTTATCTGCTTTTCGCGGTTGACTCTAGCTAAAATAAACAGTTCCTTTACTTAAATTTTCAGTCGCCTGCGAAATAAAACCGACCTGATCAACGATGTTTTTCGAAAATGGAATATACGTGTTCCTCTTGTTGGGACAGCAGATGCGTCCAGGGACTCAAGGGAGGAGTTCAGTATCCTGATAGCTGTAATGCTGTTGCTGTCTGGCTGTATCGGAGTGGGGGCAATCATTAGCATTTTAATAGCCAGGAAAAAGAGGAAACGGTGAGCTTTCAAAAGTTGTATGTACGTGTTTGAAATAACAAGTCGTGTGCTGCGACCGTCCTGGTAAGATTAGACCTGAAGAGGCTTGGTTGAAGCTATGCAAAGACGTTTTTTGAGCCACAGACCTCAACCAGCGATCGATAACTCTTTCCTTACCGCTTACGACTTTCACGGTGATTTTATTCGTTCACGCTGTTTACTTGAAAATACATTTAAAAATTAGGACATTCTAGTTGCAGTTATTTGCCATCTGTAGTTTTGACAAATTGAGCGATAGTTATAATCAACTTCAAGTTTTACATGCTTGTGAATAGAACGAAACATCTTGACATTTTTTTAACGCTCCCTGTCTGCATGAATACGAACGTTCGAGCAATCCTCGCTTTCATTTAAACGATACATCAGTAGCACCTTAGTAACCTTAAGGCTTTGGGATTGGATTTTAAAAAAAATAAAATGAGATTACTTCATCTGCACTCTTGTTTACGGATAAGGACATGATGTACCGGCAATGTAACTTTTCTGAATCATTAGTTTAATGTCACACTCGATTTATAAGCTTCTTGCTTCTTTCCACTTCTCTTCTTATCTAATGTTGCAGGCAAAAGAGAGCCTACAAGACAACTGGTGAATCACCATATCCACTTACGACGCCTTGGTAGTAAGTATGACCAATTGAGAAGAGAGTGAGCGAAATGGTAACTAGCCCCTCGGTGAAGTCCTTCTAGATGTAACAATTTTGAAGTCATTTGTAGATAGTCGCACGAACAAAAGCCTGTTTCCTAGTACTTCCTTGGAAAAGTAAATTTTGATAACAATGGTGGACAGCGTAACGACTGGTTATGTCCATGAAAACGTTTTCTCAAATTAAAAGGAAAAGGCTACTTCTTGAGCGAGATTTTGCAGAGCGGATGTCTGAGGAAAGGACATCCTTTTCTGTCTACACTAAGAATAGATTTTGTGGAGTCTCCATCCGACTCCATCATCGTCCCCCTCTGCTCATTCACTTTCTCCTAACATAACTAAGAGTATTGAGCCTTTTCCTATAGAGCAATTTTAATTCCATTTAAATGGTGAAAGTTCCGACTCTTTGTAGTCGTCTAATTTTATCGTCAACTGGTTGCAAAATATCATGGTTTCACTCACATCCAAAGAGAGAAGAGAGAGCCCTTGTGGGCTTTCTGAGTCGATTTGCTTAATCCTTATCAGTTGATGCTGCGTTCTGTGACTCTCGTTTGTTTCGTTTTATTTCAGTTTGATGGATATGCCCGGCACAGGAGTATTTTTTGAGTCCAAAGCAGATGGAACTCGACGACCTTTGTAAATATGTTTCAATCACTTTATAAGAAATTACTATTTTTCCAAGGTTACCGTTGATTTCACTCCACGAAATAATAGTTTCCCTACCCCGCAACTTTACCAGTATGTTTACCCAGACTATCGACCTCAGTTTCCCATATTTGTAATTCAAGCTTGCAAATCATGATCAAATCTTAATGAATTAGCATTTCCCTTCGTGGAGTACGTTCTCTTCGAATCGTTTCTGTGAGTAACTGCGGAGTGTTTCCTAATAAACTAATCAAATGACGCGTATGCGATCGAAGTTCAACCACTTCTAGGCTGTTCTTCTCTTATCAAAAGCACCACACCCATACTCAAAGTTTTATTAGTTGTCTCTTGTTTCAGTAGAGACAATACGAAGTATACGGTTCAGAAAGTTCCAACAAACCAGGTATGTTGTCCATATTGTTTTTTTTTTCTTTTTCATGTTATGTTTTGTCTTTTGGTATTTATTTTGATTGATCGATATAAGTTCAATTCGGAGTATCTAACCTTGCTCCTACCAGTGAAATGAACGTTATAACAATGACTTTATCAACAGAACTACTTACGCCTGTATGGGGTTACAGTGACACCTTTACAACCTAATATCAGTATGCATACCGCCTCCTTGTTAGCTCATTTGGTTAGAGCGCTGGATTGTGTTGTGCGGGAGGTCAAGGGTTCGAGCCCCGGCCGGACCAATACTCACGGTCTTGTTGTGCGGGAGGTCGAGGGTTCGAGCCCCGGCCGGACCAATACTGATGGTCTTAAAATAATTGAGGAGAATTTGCTACCTTTCTATAATATCAAGAAATGGATAGATATCCTATTCTTCTCGGATAAGGACGAATAAAACCGTAGGTCCCGTATCCTGTAGGGTTAGGGGTTGGAGACGTAATTTCTCACGTACGAGATTACTGTGTGGTGGATGTCCTCTCCGGGGTGGGATGGTGGGTACACGTTTTAACAAGCACTCAGGAGCTCCTTGGTGTTACGTGTCTAAATAAGTATATAAGTATTAGTATATTTAACAGTTATTCGCCTCAGGTTCGGTGAATATCGTCGAATAATCCTCGAGACGAAGCGGTTTATAGAGCGTCATATAAGGAACCGCTCGACCAATCAGATTGCTGGAAACTCTTTGCTTAGCTCTGAAATGATACCAAATATATATATATATACTTATAAGTAAATAAGCATATTCTCTATACTGTTCTCCATACATTTTGTACAGTGCTGACAAGAAGAATTTATTTAACAATCAGGAGCTTCTTTAGTTGTTAATCGTTTTCTTTATTCTTCTGACCATAATAAGTGATTCAGGAGTGATATCGTAAGGAGAATTTGTATTCTTGTTAACAAATGGTAAACACCACAGCGTACACTATTGAGTTATGGATGTACGCGGGAGGTTGCTAAGCAGGAAAGAAGCGTAAGAGTCGCTCGAGACGATAGCCGAGAGCGACTCTAGCTTCTTGAGTGCTTAGCAAACCTCCCAAGTGCATCCATAACTCAATAGTGTACGCTGTGGTGTTTACCATGATTTGTTTTATAACATAACATTGATATATTGTAGCTAACGAGTTCCCTTTTATTTAACAAATCTTACGTGACAAGAAAAAACAAGCGCGCGCGGAAAAATAGTCTTTGCATTTGCTCACGTCAGCAGCGTACACCCAGGGGTAAATAGGACGCTAAATTGACCAATTAGAGCGCGCGCTTTACTTTGGTTATGTTATAATCACTCTTAGGGATTAAAGGATCGAGTATTGATTTTTCTAAATTATTTTTCTACAAAATAAGGACTCTTTGATGGTGTTTTCTTCTTGCTTAGGTTGGCTTCCCCCCATATACAGTTAATGCCACATATATTTCTTTCTTTGCTTAGGGCGAATTCAGTCTTCTTCGTACACCATTGTAAGTAGATCTGCTGGAGTAAAAACCTCAAGTTTTCAAGCCACATGTTTGTTGCCTTACCTTTGATTTTGTAGTGTTGGGACTGCGTGTTTGTGATGAGTTTTCAATAAAACTGATATTCATCATGTTTGACATAGCAAGTAATTTTCGTTTATGTAGAGCGAAGGGCTTCAATACGTCCCAATGCGCCAAAAACGAAAGTTAGGTTTTGGTGTTGCATCAGGGAGGTTCAAAATTTTATTATAAAACCATAACAATTATTCTTACATAGATACGAGACTCAATGTAAAAATATAACAAAGCTTTTCTGCCAAACACGATTTTAAAAGGAGAAAGCCTTTTCTTGGTAATGTTGTTGTTCTTTGTATATAAGTCTATAGGATTCTATTGAGACTGCTGTGCCTGTGTCAGTATATCATCGAAATCTGAACCAGGTATAAATTTTTCTCTACCTGAAAACAAAAGACTGACTGAAATTTATGTAGTCACTGATTAAAAAATATTGTCCTCATCAGGAGATCAAGTGGTTCCTACAAAGTAAGAAACCAACAGAGGAAAAGATTTAAGGAGGTAAGTCTATTGTTATGATAAAGTGTGCTGATGGACATTTAGTTTCTCCTTACGACAATCACAACATGGTTAAGTGCCTGACTAAGGAGAAATAGGAGTCTTAGTCGTATCTGTGACTGGTGACATGATACTTTGATAGCAAAAATTAAAACTATGGCAAGCAGCTAGGAGTACGTACTAATTTTGATCAAAAACTTTTACGAAGCAAACAACGAGAGGGTTTCTTCATGCTCTAGTTACACAATTTAATTAATGCTTTTTTTCCCCTTCATATAGAAAAATGTTTTGCAGCCAACCTAATTGACTTTTGGTTTAGAATTGTTTGGCTGAGTTGCCGTTGTTTCAGGATCTTTTAACAGTCAAAATTGTTGTTGGACGGAAAGTGTTTTCAAGCATCGCATTTAAGTATATGCCTTTGCATTTTAGGATATAAATATCGGAGTTTTGTCTGCGGCTGAAATTCTAATAATTAATACTACGGTTACTGTCAAAAAACACCGCGGCCGATAAGCGAACAATTTAAAGAGCCGGTTTCGACAGTTGATGAAAGTCCTAGTTATGTTCTGATGTCGATGGTTGCGTCACAACACACCGTTTCTGTCCTCGGCTCTCCATCGATTTTCTCAAGTTCTCTTCTATCGAATTTGATTTTGATGACAAAGGTTTAAGATTCATCTCAGTACAAATTCCTATTTTTGTAATAATTATCAATACATTATTTTAGCAGAGAAGAGGAGCTGTTTCTTTAAATCATTATGAATTCGCCCCTAATCACCACTCGAACAGCAGTGAAATTGATGGAAGCCATGACGTAGTAGACAATTTTGCAAGAGACACCTCAACGATTGTAGAAAACATGGCGAGCCATGGCAATGAAGGATTTGATCGCAGTCAGGGCCATGAGAGGAGCGAAGAGAAGCCCATGGAACGTCAGATGGTTTGTGAATTAGGCGAGGATACGCCTTGTCAGTTAAGAAGAGCAACGAACACAGTTCGGAGAGTGAGGTTCGATTTGCGCGGGACAGAAGACAGAAAAGGAGAAAAACGAACAGCCAGGAAAAATTTTCCTGATATTGTTGTGATCAGTGAAGAAGCAGATGGAAGCTATCAGCTTGATGAACATGAGAAGAAGAGATTCTGTGATAACGAGGAAGCTAACGATGAAGATGACAAAGGAAAAAACCCGATTGACGTAGGTTCTATGTTTGAAAACACAAGGAGATCAGCTAGCGTGGCCGCCATAAACGATGATGAAGGAACCGTGGTGGAGATTTAGCAAAATTTTTACTCCTTTCTAAAGATTAAGCTGAAGGAACTGTCTGCAAAAGGACTTTTATATCATCTTTCATTTTGTCCATCCTATGCAGTGATTTCCTCATGATGCACGGGAATGTTTTTCACATTTTTGGGGAGTTATACTTTTTCCGCGTTTTGTATTTAGCTTCACTTTAAGTCAGTATTTAGCCAACTCTGTACCAACCTAATAGCCGTTTGATTGAAGGGCCTAAGCTCAAAGTTTCACTTCATTTGATTTCTCTTGAACTAGAACTTGTACCGTAGTTTTTGGGTCATTTTCACTGATCTCGGCTTGTATTTAACTATGAAGTCCAAGTTTTTTTTTTCATACAAACAAGTTCTCAGGGTTTGAACTCACCGTTGGTAGATAAAAGTAATGACCAGGCGCGAATTATGTACTGGAAATAGTTTTGTTCGGCCAGTTCGAACCAAGTTGTATGCACTGATTCTTACGAAGTGAGTTTGCTAGTGGAAATAGATGATGATTCTTTTTGTGTAGTTAGTTAGGTATTTGGTATTTGTGATCCCTTACTACAAAACGCGCTTAGTGAAACATCGGCTGAATTTAGCAAATGGACCTGCATTGTAAATTGTCTTTAATGCGATAGAATGCTCATCATGATAAGTGCGCGCTCATTAAAAGCATTTAAATGATCTAACGTAATGCGTCACAAACACTTCTTGAGCTAAATGGTGAATTGATATTCGAAAGCAAATGAGTTTGAAAACCAGAAAAAGAAAAAAATGTCCAAACTACGTGAACTTTTAAAAATGTTCGTGCTCTTATTCGATGTGTTATTGATGTTATTGTCACTGGACTTCACTGCGTGTTTTAATCGCTTTCAAGTTGGTGGTGTGCCAACTACTATACGGAAAGCTTCCGCAATAATGTGGACGCCAGCCAACGCTTAAAGCTGCAAATTATAACAATAACAGACGATGTGGACTCATCACGTAGGATTTTAGTTAGCTATAAACAGCAATGTACAGGATGACGAACCAGGTGACGATTTCAGAATTAACACAAGGAAAAGGAAGGAAAAACAAAAGTTATCGGAATCTAAATTGTTCAGGACTCCGACCACCCGTTCAAGAGCTAAAATTTACAAGTGGTGACATTTGGACCTTCGGGAATGAAGAATCTACGGCAGCATACTCTCAAACACGAGTGTATCACGTAAATGGCGAGGGGGATCGCAGCATTCGAAACAACAACATTAGTCATTCTGCGATTTCTTTTACACCTAAATGGAGAAGGAAATCATTACAAACAAAGAAAGCGTATGCCACGATGCCCAGAAACGAACTTTCCGAACCCCATACTTCAGGATGGCTGCAGAAATATGAACGACGATGGCAACTAAACACAAGTTGCAAATTTTGCTGCTTTTCCATGATGCGTTCCAATTTCGCGACACTTTCATTAACTGACCAGAAAAAGGAATCGCCAAGGACCCCTAAAATAAGGCACATCTCAACTAATGGCCTTGCAATGCTGAGGCGTAGCATTTCTACGACTCATTATTTAGATAAAACGAAAGCTTTAGGTCACTCTGAAGAGAAATACAAGATAGAGAACAAGGTTACGCCTTATCCAGTTGATATTGGCAAGACTGGTTTTGTACCCGAGAAACCCGTCCATAATTTAGCTGCCGCATCTAGACCTTTATCTCTGAACGGTAATCCAGCCAACAGCCTGAACATATCTAATTATGGTTCTCTTCGTTTTCGGAATTCCGTAGATGCATATAAGGTGCACCCTTCACGAGCCAAATCTATTAATGCAGGCCCACCGATTAAGAGCTTATCAGGACGCAGGTCTCTGATACAAAAGCCTTACTTTATGGCAGTCAACGAAGACGTAACCTGGAACTTAACAATAAATGCTAATGGCACCCATTTACCCGTAACACTTCCATCTGTCGCCTCAAGTCACCAATCGAATGGCTCTTCGAATGATACAAAGGTTGAGAACTCTTCTGTTGATGCTCACTCAGGCTTTGCTGTTGAAACCGTACTTGTAGACAGTGGTGAAGAAAAACGAAAGCAAAACGAAGTGTTTTCTTTTGCTTCCAAACATTTTCAAGACTTTAAAGCACAACTTCGTGGTCTGTCGACTATTTCGAGACAAGCCGAATACCACGCGGAAGTATGTTATGTGATTCCTTCACCAAACAGCCCTTCTGTGAAAAGGAACAATAAGTATAGCCATTCTGATGGAAAGGACGTCAGCTCTTTAGAAGATTTAACCAAAGAAGAAAAAGCTCCCTACAAAATGAAAATGCCTTCTTCAGATGAGGAAAAATTATGGAATTTAGAAGAAAATTCGAATTCTGGTATAATGAATGACTCGACTACAGCGCGAATGGTGATGGGTAAGATTCTAGAAAACGAGCTGGACGTACTTACTGAACTGATTGGGAAACTTTCGATAGAAAATTCATCCGAAATTGATGGCAGGCGACATTGTGAATGCCTCAACAGTGCAAAGTTAAAGGACAGAATTATACTTAGTGAGTCTTTTCACATCGAACAACCTCGGCACACTAGCCCACTGAACATCGCAACTGAAAGGCATGAAGTAGTAGCTAATGCGGAAGATGCTGAGTCACTTTTGGAAGAGGCTGAAGGAGGTTGTATTTTCTCTGGACATGCTCAGATAGACTTAGAGAGCAACAGCCCGGATGAGGACAACGAACAGGATGTTAAAGTCTCTAAAGAAAACCATCAGCAATATTTATCGAAGAAAGCGGAGAGACTAGTGACAGCTAGGATAATCATAAATAAACCGTTCGCTAAACAATCGACAATGCAGCCTGTTAGATCAGTTAACATTGGAAATCTGGAGACAGCAAGATTCTTAACTGATGCGAATAGCAATCTCTTGACTACTAAAGGAGCACACAAGATACATAAGTTAGCTTCAAACAATTGCGAAATTTCAGCACCAGCAGCAGAATGCCGTAACTCCCCCAGGATTCAGGCCTTACTGCAGTTCAATCCCTTGATATACACCTTGTATCCGTATTCTGCAAGCGACATGAAGGACGTTTTTAACGAAGGGAAGGCAACAGATTTTTATACAGAAGAAGAGAAGTCATCACCAATTATAATGAGTAACGTCGAGTTGTGTGATGCGTCAGTAGGTCCTTTCTCGGCAGCTGAAAAAAAACGGATGCAGTGTATTGACAAACCGGTCATTAACTCAGACCAAATCAATGATTATGGGGGCGAAAGTAGGCCTCGCACAAACAAACGTCACGCTAGTACAGTTTTGACGTGTCATGACACTCCAAAACGACCATACTTTGACTACAGTACATTAGTCCTAATTACGGAAAAAGGGAGTGTTCTAAATCCTTTTTCTTGTAGCGTTTAATCAAAAACAGTATAATTTTTAAGCAACACGTTAGTTCTGAAGCTTTTCTATTAGAATATTTTCTTAGATCAAACTTTCTGTGGTCAAACTAGTTCGAATTAGCGTGACCTTCAGAAGTGGTGACTGAGTTTGAAAATTTTTCTGCAGTTCAAGGGCACCTTTTCTTCCAATTAATAATATGATTTTTTTACATTGTAATCGAATATATACTCGTTGTACACAGAAGAACGACCAAATAAAATATAACCACAACGAATACATGAAATTCATATATCTGAACTGCGGTTATAGAAACGTAATTGTGCACGATCCTCGCAGTAAAGAGCACTATTTAAGCAAAAGTGAAAATCAGAACCGAAAAAATTCAGGCCTATACGGGATTCGAACCAGTGACCTCTGCGATACTAGTGCAGCGCTCTACCAATTGAGCTAACAAGCCAACTGGGAGCAGGCCGATAAGTTGATTCGTAATAAACCCTTGATGATAAATCAGATACAATGAATATCTGAGGTTAGTGGTTCGAATCCCGTACAGGCCTGATTTTTTTCAGGTCTAATTTTCGCTATTGCATAAATAGCGCTCTCTACTGCGAGGATCGTGCATCATACGTATCTAATACCGCAGTTCAAAATATATGAACTTCATATATTCATTGTATCTGATTTATCATCACGGGTTTATTACGAATCAACTTAACGGCCTGCTCTCAGTTGGCTTGTTAGCTCAATTGGTAGAGCGCTGCACTAGTATCGCAGAGGTCAGTGGCTCGAATCCCGTACAGGCCTGATTTTTTTCAGGTCTGATTTTCGCTAATGCATAAATAGCGCTCTCTACTGCGAGGGTCGTGAATCATACGTATTAGTCATTATTGTTTAAGGGTAGTTGGATGCTGGCTGGCATTATTGGATTTTCTAAAAATATCTTCGATCGATTGCGTTCTCGCTCATAATAGAGAGCTCAAGCACGAGACGTTCTTGAGGTCACGAACGCCTACCGGAAGTCATTAGAGAAACTATGTACATACTGCGCATATCATGACGTTCGCGTGGTCACATCGCAGACGCCAGAACGCCACTTTTCAGGTTGAAGGTAGGACGCCACAAAAATATGCTGTTATTTTGTTTATAGGAGATAAATTATTGACTCAAAACCATAAAAAAGCTCTTCTACTTTTCATTAAGTGATTAAAAAACGTCTTCGTAGCGCGTAAAGTGGTTTTTGCTTAATCGATAGATTAAACGGGATTCGACAATGGCAGACAATTTTCTCGCCAAGTCTGGGTGAGTTAAGTCATTTGATTTCATGTCCATTTGAATCATCAAATGCAGAACTAAGATTTTTTTAAACCAGGTTTAAGCTTATCACAAATTACTTTGAGCGATAATTTAGAATTAAGACCCTTAAGCGACATTTAGATACAATAACAAAGTGCAAAATGAGATAGATGATTGTCTTTCTGCATCGGTTGTATTTTGTAACTGCACATTGTATATCGTATGCATCTATGCTAGGTTTTGAGCAACCGACTACAAACATAAGAATAACAAATCTCGCTGTGGTTAACGAATTTAGAAAAAGAGAAATGGTCCTCTAGGCATCCAGATCATACACTGAAAACTTCATGCTCGCTCGTTTGTTCGCATTGTTTACACAACTATGAAGTGGTAAATTTCAAGTCGCCTAATAAATTGACGAATTATTCATTCTGTCAAGAGAGTGGGGTAAAGAAACTTATTCCCTTGCTCATTAAGGTCATATCTCTAGCATCTTTTAGCAAAGACATGTTAACACGGGTAGAAGTTCGTGTCTGAAAAACGTCGACTGCTTAACCTTCCTATTTCGCGCCAAGAACGAAGGCCTCGATCCAGTCTTACGCGGCTTCTCTGCCGTTCGTGTTGTCAAGAACGTCTGGTGCTTAAGCTCTCTATTTTCTCTCCAGGACTTGCCAGTCAGCGGAACGCGACAGAGTGGAAAGACGTGCGCAAGACACGAGTGGTCCTCGCTTGAGATAATGTTTTCTTTTGAATTTTGCACTGGAGAACGAGGCCAGTAGGGCTAATTTAAATTGAAACAAAAGAATATTAATCCGGCAGCCATTTATAAAAGTTTGGATATATCAACAAAGTTGAAATGGTAAATTGGCCACCGTAATGATTACAAAAGCTGACGTTTCGAGCGTTAGCCCTTCGTCGGAGCGAATAGAGGAATTGTGGGTTGTGTGCTTTTAAAGGCAGAAAATGGAGCTACGTTATTGGTGGGTGCATGGCAACGAGAAAAACATGAATGAATTAGTGGAATGAAAAGCGTTCATTGATCCCTGTGGGATTTAGACTGCCGGTTTGAAAGATGAGCTTTTGTTCAAGATTTTTACGGCTTTCCGTGCCACCTAAGTGCAAGGAAAGACCGCAGATTGCCATATGTTGCTTAGAATGATTGGGTAAATTAAAATGTCTAGCGACTGGTTTCGATGTGTCCTTGTCATTCCTTTCCACGTCTCGAAGGTGTTCTCGGAATCGGTCACCTAGTCTTCTGCCTGTTTCGCCGATGTATATCTTTTTGCAATAAGTGCAAGTTATGCAATAGATTACATTAGCGGAGGTGCACGTGAAGTGATCGGTGATCTTAATGGATCGTTTAGGTCCCGATATTTTATCAGTGTTGTGAATGAAAGGACACGTTATGCATCGTGCACGAGCGCATTTAAAAGTGCCTGGTTGCTCATTAGTCTGAAAGTCATTGTATCTGATAAATCAGATACAATGAAATATATGAAGTTCCTATATTTTGAACTGCGGTATTAGATACGTATGATGCACGATCCACGCAGTAGATAGCCGTATTTAAGTAATAAACCCTTTCACGGGTTTATTACGAATCAACTTAACAGCCTGATCCCAGTTGGCTTGTTAGCTCAATTGGTAAGAGCGCTGCACTAGTATCGCAGAGGTCAGTGGTTCGAATCCCGTACAGGCCTGATTTTTTTCAGGTCTGATTTTCGCTATTGCTTAAATAGCGCTATCTACTGCGAGGATCGTGCATCATACGTATCTAATACCGCAGTTCAAAATATATGAACTTCATATATTTCATTGGGATCACTCACAGTTTCTGGGCAACCAGTCGATTTTAAATCGTCACGATTTATAAGTCACTCGATAAACGATTTAAAGCGAGACTCGTTTGTTTGTGAATAGAAACGAGACTCGTTTGTAGAAACGAGAGACGTTTTGCGAAAGAAGGCTCGTGTGCCAAACTTTGCTCTTGGCGCATGCGCAGAAGTATAGTTTTTTTTTTCCCAGGGTAAAGTTTTAGGTTCAAGATAAGCTGGGATTTTGCTGCAATATGTTAAGGTAATCTCTATTTTCTTTTTCTTGGGATTATAAAGTGCAGGGAAGGCCTTAACCGATATTTTTATAGAGCTTCTAGCATAAATTTCAGCACATAAAGTAGCATTGAATATTTGTGTCGAATTAAGTTCAAAGCTGGAATCGGATCCTGTCCCATTACTAAATTTACTTCATTTTTCCACAATAAGAGGGAAGCCAGAAATTAAAACCATGCAAGAAGTACAATTTGATAAATAAGAATTTAATGCTGAAACTTCATATTCATTATGCAAGGAATATTTCATCATATTTTGCTGTTTTAGACTTTTTTTTTTCCTTTAAGTAGACGCATAGCTGCTTGAACTTGGGCTTTCTATATCGCACATCTGGAGTTATCTTTAGGAGACTGCCCTATTGCCATTGTTACTGTCGTTACGCAATTTTTTCATTTCCAATCATGAATAAGTCTACTTGTTTTTATTTTTGCCTGCTAGAGTGTAATGAATGTTGTTATGGTACTAGACAATAATCAAAAAAATATATTACGATATAGCAGTAGGTTCCCACAGATGCCAAAGGTTCAAATTGAAAAAAAAAAGCCGAGTTTATTTCGGGCGTTTCCTTCGGAAAGCCCGAGTAATTTATGAGGACTGTATTCATAGAATACATGATCTAAAAGTACATGATCATTTCTTTCTTAAAATGAATTTTTTCGTCGTAAACTATCTTTTATCTCAGGGATCTCATCAAAATAAACGCAAATCAAAATGACAAATCTAATTCGCTATGAAAAAATGTTCTGACATGTTTATGTTTAGGAAAATTTTCTAGATTATTACAGAGATGAGATTGCTTCGGTAAGAATATTTTTAGAAAGAGATCTTTGATTTATAAAATGATTGTTTGTGAATTTTTAAGAAACAGATAACGAGATTAATAATTATGCACTTAGCAGCTGCCATCCTGGGGATCGACCCTGGGGTCATACGGGGGAATAGACTTTTGTCGCCAATTTTGCATTGAAGTGCATTTGCACTTCCGAGACGAGACACATGGGAAAACACCCACTGGATTTTTACCATTGCCGCCATCTTGAGAATAAGAGGTCCTTACCATGGTGACTGGTTATTACCATTGATATCTTCAGATGTAAAAAAACTACTACTACTACTACTTTTTCCAGTTAGTCGCCGCCAAAAGCCACATAGGATGTTTTTAACTTTGAGCCCTCTATAGCCCTGTATAGTAAACACAAGCTGAAGTAAGTTTTTGTCTGTGGCAAATAACATTCTTTTGGAGCATTACATTGTTTGAGTTAGTAGAGCATACTTCTTTGTCCCCAGGGGAAGGGCACTGGTAGCTTTATGTTGAACAATGTTATTGTTGGTTAGGGGGTTTAGGAAATGCCTTTGCAAATGCCCAGGGGTTCCCCGGGGTCACCCTCTTCCCCCCCCCCCCGGGACGGCCGCTGGTAAGTGCATAATTACCATGATGACTAAAACAAAAATTTTTGTTATCAGTTGCATATAATTATAGCTCGTTGATCTCTTTGCCTTTGGAAAATGTTGTCAAATAATACCAAATATCTGGCCCGATTACAGTTGACTAATACATATTGGAAAACTTTATATCATTTATTCTCATCAAATTTGCAAAGATAACTTTTTGACAAGTATTAAAAGAAAAGTTAAGACTATTTTAATATACAAGACATTAACAACAAACATATGAAACATATGTGTGAACTGCGGTTATGAGACGTATATGAGAACGATCCTTCGCAGTAAAGCACTATTTGAGCAATAGTGAAAATCAGACCTGAAAAAAATTTCAGGCCTGTACGGGATTCGAACCACTGACCTCTGCGATACTAGTGCAGCGCTCTACCAATTGAGCTAACAAGCCAACTGGGAGCAGGCCATCAAATTAATTCGATATAAACCCGTAGATGATAGTGCTTTACTGCGAAGGATCGTTCTCATATACGTCTCATAACCGCAGTTCACACATATGTTTCATATGTTTGTTGTTGTTTGACTTATCATCTACGGGTTTATATCGAATTAATTTGATGGCCTGCTCCCAGTTGGCTTGTTAGCTCAATTGGTAGAGCGCTGCACTAGTATCGCAGAGGTCAGTGGTTCGAATCCCGTACAGGCCTGAAATTTTTTTCAGATCTGATTTTCACTATTGCTCAAATAGTGCTTTACTGCGAAGGATCGTTCTCATATACATACAAGACATTACATGATAATTTTTGCACTTATTAATAACTTCATCTACACTTTAACTAGGTTTTTTGTTTCCTTCTTGCTGAGATTCATTATTTTTCTTCTTCTCTTTCGGGTCTTCTTTTTCTTCATTTCTGGTTCTTTGAGGATAGTAGGAAGAAATTTTTGTTGTCAGTCATTTATAGGTTTTTGCTAATGGTCATGCAGGATTGGAATTTCCCATTTTGGAATGCTTTGAGCAAATTAGAAAACTGGAGAAATTCACCAGCCATGAAACTTAATGAATTTTGTTTGTTAAATCTTACCCTCAATTAATGTCTTCCTCTCCTCAATGTCATGTCTTTGCTCTCCCAAGTCCTTGTCATCTTTAAAGTTAAAGAGAAAGGCCTTGATTTTTTTTCATCTTGCACTTTGCAGTTAAATTTGTATTATGCATGAGTACATAAAAATATAACTTTATAAAGGTGATTTCTTGTTACTTTATTTAAAATTTGCTATCTTTAGAAGTACAGAAACAAATAGGTTTACAGCTTCATTTTTTCATTTTTCATTTTTTTAAAATTCTGTAAAGAGAATTCTCTACTTACCAGGAATAGTGGAATCAAGGGATTTATCAGAATCAAACTTGCCATAGAAAGACACCTGAAATCAACTAGAGTTTTGAAAGATAAGTAAAATTAATAAGATCGATTTTTAAAAAGAAAAAAAAAACTAAGGGACCAAATGATCTGTTTTGATTTTTCTCACCTCATCATTTTTTCCAAATATTTCATTTGCTTCATCTTTTTTCTGTGAAGTACAATAGACATAAACCATTTTTTTTTTAATTTAGCTGTTACTACATGGCCTTTTCAAGATCCTTTTTACATGTTACTTACCCTTGTTATCAGGCACAATTTTTCTGATTGGACGAGATTATCAGTGGGTAGTTTTGTATCAGAAAAAAAACCAGATTCAAGTTGATGTAATGTAAAATAGTCTTGGGAAGTCTCTTGACCCACCCAGTCATACACCTCTTGTAAATAAATTGATGAGAGAGAATGTAAGCATGTTGATGCTTAATCATTAAAGGCCATGCACTACAGTTGTATAGTGTGCAGGCATATTTATTTATCAGAGCAGGCTTATATATATATATATATATATAATTAAGCCTCCGAGGAAGACCGAGATGTTCGAAACTTCGAGCTAATACACCAACAAAGCTACATTGGAGTTGGCCTCTTGACCATCACTTTTCTGCTTATATATATATACATATATATATATATATATATATATATTGTGGGAGGAAAAAGACAAGTAAACTACAAGTTCATCCCTACAAGCCAGTTTCGTGGTCGCCCACTCATCAGGGGATTTTGTAGGGATGAATTTGTAGTTTACTTGTCTTTTTCCTCCCACAATATATACTTCGCTCTACTTCTATGTATTGAGCACTGTTCTACGAAAATCAAGTCACACTTTATATATATATATTTAACAATTATTCCACGAGTGCGCATTGGATATGAGATGATAGATAGCCAACGAGGCGCGTAGTGCCGAGGTGGCTATAATCGTCTCATATCCAACAAGCGCAAGTGAAATAATTGTTTTATTACAAACCTTAAATCAAATTATTAAATTTCATTAAATTGTTAGTTCCCTTTTAATTTTAAGCTGACACGTGCTAACCATATTTGTAGATTATGGTATATTGGCTGATATACCATAATGGCTAAGCCAATAAAAGGTCGTGAATTGCATTATCCAATGATCAAGTTTTTAATAAATATAATATATATCATGTCCAAATTGAGCACTCTATCTAGGATGAGTCATTGCTGCTGCAATTGCGCATGCTTGCTAGTTTACTCTAGTTTGAACACTCTGGCATGGCTTAGACGATACCACAAAGGTTGGGTCGCTTGGGGTGACCGTCTCGGTTCTCCCCCATCCTAGCATCAGCACTGCACTGATGAGGCCCAGAAGGCCCAAAAAGTACTTTCTGCAGTTAGTTATATATATATATATGCCATATGGTACTTTATACTTTAATCTATTTTATTTGTAATGAGTTATCATTCAACTGTTTCAGAACTCACCTGATATGTTCCTTTTGGTAAAAAATTTCTTGTTATCTCCCTGTCATCTTCATGGAGAACCTTAATCCGGAAACACTCCCCAGCAGGTTCTTGGGTGAGACATTTTTTTCTCATGGCTGTTACCTGATATCAAAGTATTGGTATTTATCAGGTCTTTGATATATTGTCAAAAGTCAATCACCCAAAGCATTCAGCATTATACAGCTTACCACAAATTAAATTTCTTATTCAAAGGTCTTCCTTAATTTGGTTGCAATTGTTCAAGACATTAAATTCCCCCTTTTTTTAATTTGGCAACATAAGTTATGACCACCACATGAAGAAAAAAAACCAAAAACACATGAAAACCAAGAGTAGGGAGGTTTTTCTGAACAATCATTGACCATGAAGTTAATTTGCATTCCTTTTTGCAGAAATTTGAACTGCAACAATTATACTAGCTACGCAACTCCCTTTCCACCATGGTTATGTTATGTTTTCACCAGTTATTGCAGCACATGAAACTCATAGAACATGATTTTGCACATCGGGGATTTATATTATTTGTTAGTACTTTGATGAAAGGTTCCAGAAACAATAATTATTTTGGTTTAATTTGTAGTTTAAAGAATTTACTTACTCTTTTGGCTTTCTCTAGTAACGAGGAGCCTTCTGCTCTTTCGATCCCTTGGATGCTTGTCCCCGACCTTTCTGCTACTTTACTTTTTAAATGAAATGTTTACAAATTTTGTTAACCTTTTATCAATAGTTGAATATCATGAGTTCAATCAGCTCTAAGAATGTTGTTGATCCAATTTGATACAAGAACAGTTCCAGATTTTTGTATAGGTAATCACATGACTTTGAGTGCAATTTGGAATAAATAAGCACGAGTAGATTTTTTCAAAGACTAACAAAATTGCATGAGTCCGTAGGGCGAGTGCAATTTGTGGTCTTTGAAAAAATTTACAAGTGCTTATTTATTCCAAATTACACGAGAAAATCATGTGATTATCTATTAATAATATACATGAAAAAATACGAGGTAGCTTCTCATAACTACGCAGAAGAAAAGCGTGCGCATCATGTGCAAAAATAATTTATTCAAACTCTGCAAGTGACATTGACCTTGACATTGACCTTGACATTGACCTTGACATTAACCAATGATTCTGACCAATCAGAATGTCTGGTTTGTTTCTTTCTTTGCACTGAATTAGCCCTCTTCTGCACTGAATTAACTCTCTTCTGCACTGAATTAACTGAAAACTGCATTCATCTTAACCAATCAGAACTGAGAAATTTTTTCATGTATATTATTATAGCTAAAATTAATTTTGTGGAAAAAATTCATTAATGAAGGAAATCTTTCTTATGGTTTTCTTTATGCCTTCTTGTGCATTTTATGCTATTGTTTTACAAAGAAATGTGATATTTGCTTTAGATTTAATTTTATCATGGTATGGCCCGACTCTATGCATAAAAGATGACGACATTTTTGTCTCGTTTGTATGATACATGAAAAGGCAGTATTTGTACATGAAATTTATCCTTTTCTCAATATTTTCCCTAATGTGACTAATCTCTGCATCCAAAACATTTATAACTAATTGAAAAAATAGATATTCTCCAATGGTTTACTCACAATCTCTTGTAGAAGTAGATGAGAAATGTTCACATAAGTGACAAATTGTATGTTCCATTTGATCATCACTTGCATCTTTCAGGGATTCTCCTAGGTGTAACAAAATGTCTGATGCTCATTGTAAAACTATAAGTTTAAAAACTGGGTAACCAGTTCAATATTAATTCAATAAGTAAAACCAAACACTGTTAACAGCTATTGGGACAATTTTAGGAGACATTTTTAAGGTAGCAATTTTTCAAATGTTACACTTTTCATTTTTAAGTTATATCAATCTCCTCAAACACCAATTCACTCCACAGAGTAGATCAGTATGAGCCATTTTTTGCAATGACACACATCAGGAAGGAAAAAATATAGATTGAGACTCTACAACAGCCTTAATTCAGAAATACATTAATTTTTTTATTAACTTCTTAACTCCCAGTATTAGCATGTAAATTCTTAAACTTAAGTGGCAAATTCCTGTAACTGATTTACAAAGAAATGTGTATCAGCTGGAGGAGAGATTTAACAGTCAGATCTAGGGAGTTAAAGGGTTAAGAGGGTTTGATAATTGTCATTGATTGGCAAAATTTTTCAACTTACCTGAAAAGCAAACATTTAGACTGGGGTTATTTTCTTTTGGAATAAGGATCATCAACTCACTAAATGGACCTCTTCTTCCAAATGTGGTCCTTACTGCAGATGGAAAATAGTCAAGTATTTTAATGACTTTGAATGTTATGTTTTGATTTGGGGAAGCTATGTGTTTAAAATTTTGTTCGTGTTCTGTTGAAAGGAGAATTGCTCTTTATTCTTAATTTTGTTATTAGATAGACAGGTTCTAGACATCAACATTATGAACATTGGTTTTACCCACAAAATTAATGTTAATTGTGTAGTTGTAAACCTATTAAATTCTATTAAACCTAATTCTCGCAGCATATGCATGATATTACTATAATTAGATTAGGTATTGGTATATATTTTAATCAACAATATTACTACCTTGCCTTCCTTGGCATTTAGTATTCAGGCTATTTAAAGTTTTTGGGGGGGAGGAAAGGTGGGGCATGTTACTTTAAAATTCCACAATAAGATTTTAATCATTCACACCTACCACCTCTATTCATTCACAGCTTCATTGTTACAATGTAAAGATCCATAACTTGACATTAGATAGTTGTACTGGGGAAAAAAAGAAGAAAAAAACAAGTGGGAGTATGTCTTTCTAATGACAGAAAGACATACTCCCACTACAACTAACCCTATTTGAGAAATTTTGGCTGAAATAATTTTTTATTATAGCAATACCAAACATCTCAGTGAGTCAACCAGACTCATTCTCAGCGAGCCAACTAGACTTATTCTCAGCGAGCCAACCAGAATTATTCTCAGGGAGCCAACCAGAATTATTCTCAGCGAGCCAACCAGACTTATTCTCAGCGAGCCAACCAGACTTATTCTCAGCGAGCCAACCAGAATTATTCTCAGCGAGCCAACCAGAATTATTCTCAGCGAGCCAACCAGACTTATTCTCAGCGAGCCAACCAGAATTATTCTCAGCGAGCCAACCAGACTTATTCTCAGCGAGCCAACCAGACTTATTCCCAGCGAGCCAACCAGAATTATTCTCAGCGAGCCAACCAGACTTGTTCTCAGCGAGCCAACCAGACTTATTCTCAGCGAGCCAACCAGAATTATTCTCAGCGAGTCAACCAGACTTCTTCTCAATGAGCCAGACTTACAAAGTCCAGTATCCTCAGCAAGTCAAAGCCCAGTATCCTCAGCGAGTCAAAGACCAGTATCCTCAGCAAGTCAAAGTCCAGTATCCTCAGCGAGTCAAAGACCAGTATCCTCAGCGAGTCAAAGCCCAGTATCCTCAGCCAGTCAAAGACCAGTATCCTCAGCGAGTCAAAGTCCAGTATCCTCAGCGAGTCAAAGACCAGTATCCTCAGCCAGTCAAAGACCAGTAACCTCAGCGAGTCAAAGACCAGTATCCTCAGCGAGTCAAAGACCAGTATCCTCAGCGAGTCAAAGACCAGTATCCTCAGCGAGTCAAAGACCAGTATCCTCAGCGAGTCAAAGACCAGTATCCTCAGCGAGTCAAAGACCAGTATCCTCAGCGAGTCAAAGACCAGTATCCTCAGTGAGTCAAAGACCAGTATCCTCAGCAAGTCTAAGAGCAATATCCTAAACAAGCTCAAAAGAAAGCATTTAATTTGGGGCCAGTCAAGGTATATAGATCCTCTACAAGTGATAGCTTTAGATTTGCAGCAAATTTAATTCCAATAAACACTGAGTCTTAGTATTATAAGCAAGTTGAACTATAGATACAAAATAGGGGACAATCATACAAACCTTTGAAATAAAGCTCCAGGGGAATTGTCCAAATTTCTGCAAAAGAACAAATATGTTAGCCAAGTCACTGGTACCACTAAATAAGGAAAAAATCTATATGAGAGTGAAAAGGAACCATCGAGTGCTGTATAATTTTTTAAATATCACCCTGAACTTTAACCAAGTGGAAACTATTTCAAGAAGTTGATTCTGTTTGCTTTACTTGCCTTTCATAAAAAAATAGCTGTTGATAATTGGTGCATAAATACTCCTTTTCTGAATTTTAACCTTGATTTCAATGTTTCCGATCAGCGGAGAGAGTGATCTCAGGATATACAATGCTCTTCCTATTTTAAAATTTATAAATGAACTCTTAACATATTTCCAAGGTTGTGATAATTCCACTATCTATTATTGACTTGGCAATTACCTGGTTTTTGAAAGTAGTACATTTTTTACTAAGCCAAGTCATCTCCTAACTCTCCTAGGCTGGTGTGTTAAATTGAAAATCCTCTCCCACAAGCCTAATATTCAAGCTCTTTTCCTTTATAACTTGGTTATGCAATATGGTTAAATTACTACAGATTGCTAAAATTTCTGTGCCTTTTCTCCTGAGCGAATAAATACGAAATGGAAAGTACAGAAACATATCTGCCTTCTGAGCTGTTTCAATTCTTCATAATGCATGAGATAAATGAATGAAAATCCATCAAAATCATAACCTCCACGCATCATGGCTAATGTGGCATTACATTTCTATTTTTCTTTCCTTTTACTTCATCTGGTAATTTGTCTTTCAAATGGCTCTAACCAAATGATAAAGTTCAGTGGTTGAGATTCTGAACTTGCATCCATTGTTTGGACCTCACAATGAATTGCAATAATTTATATACAATATTTGGCAAATGAAAAGGTCAACTTTTGTTTTCACCGTCGAACAGCATACGTAGAACACTGTACTTAATTCTGACCTTGAAAAAAATTAAGGGGCCACCCTTACACTCGTTTTTCAAGTGAATAACCTTTTCACAGGGACAAAACATTGAGCCCTACTGACTAAGATTTACCTAATATTATGGAAACAACAAGAAAAGGCCTTGAACCAGTTAGAAGCTTTCTTTTTAAATTGTTTATTGAATAAGAAATGTGGAGACAAATAATACCGCAAACAATGCATAATGATAGTTGCTTGGTCACGCCAGTTACTTATTAAAATTAGTTTTAATTTTTAATCCAGAAAAAGGTAATCTTCGGAACGAACCAACATGACAGAGTTAAAAATCGATCTTTTGATGTACTTAGTTAAAGTAGTTGATTAGCTTCTTCGCGTCCTAGAAAAATTCGGCGTTTTAACTGTGCCAGACTCCAAATCAAAGTAAATTAAGAACGTATCTTCGTTTGCAAGCGAACTCAGTTCAAGGTCAGATCATGGGTCATCTTTACTTTCGGAACGTAGTGACACAGATTTCACAGGGAACCTTATAAAGAAAAATTTCCCAAATCCTTAGAGGAGCTGCGTTCGTTTTTGGATCCATCTCAAACCTCCAGTAAACAAGCCTGATTGTAAATAGTTATTGAATAATGAAACGCTGGGACCAAATTTATGCAAACACGGAATTGTTTCGCGTAATTCCGCTCAAAACCCCTTTGGCTATTGGACAGGAGGGTAATCAAAACCTTTGCTTAGCATTTATGATACTGCAATAAGAATACGTGGCACTAGCTTACTTGTAACATAAGTTGAACCGTGAACTTATAAAATTCAGCTGAATTTAGTCACGTACTTACCCGACTCTCGACTCTTGCATTGTAAACAACGTAGCAACCGGTATCATTTCAAAAGCATAGATGTGTCATCATGTAACAGAAATGGATTGTTTATGCGATGTATTCCACTACATTCCCGTTAGGCAACTTCTAAAACGACTGCCATTCTCGACACACGCCTACCATGGTGGCTGTAGCTGCTGGTTTCCTCTCTAAGCCATAACCAAGTCTAAGCTGTCACATCAAGTTAGAACACGCTGTGCTTGTTAAAAATTACAAAAACATCGAAGGGAGAAAAAGATAAGGCTGAAGGCGTGCACGAAGCCGGTAAATCTAAGATGTAAAATTACGACCTTGATGGCAAAGTAAACATTTGAATGACATTGCGGTTGATTCGTTTTAAGACAGTTAACCTCAAGGACCTTTGCCGGCGTGGGATAGTTCAATCCCGAGCCTAGGGGCATCTTGGCGTTTGTCAGCGGTATCACCTCAGGGAGAATGGGTAACCATAAGCGCCCACCCTGAAAGCCCAAAAATTAAGGTTACCTCCTACCTTCGCGGATGTCCTTCGGGAGAAAATTCGTACGCGCGCTAGTTGGAAGAAAACCCTAACAAACTAGACATCAAAACAAAGGTTAATAAATGCAATTTACGATAAAAATATAATTTCGGCGATTTTTTCATTTAGGAAGTGTCAGGAGCCGGAAAGGCGTGAAACGACCGAGTGTTTTTCTATCGAATTTATCGGGTATCGGATCCTGCGGCACGAGAAAAATGGCTGCCTAGTCTCATTCACAAGGCATCAATCAACAAAGGTGTGTCAGGCTTTTCCGATATTCTGATTGGTTGTCTGGATATTCGCATCTAAAGTTAGAGTAGCGAAAAATATGCGAAGCGTTTTGCGTAAATGGATACCACGTAAAAAATATTTAAAAGATCAAAATTTCCTGACACACTTTTGTTAGTCATCATCCCGGGAATGTTTTGGCGAAATTTCACGAAAATCGGTCAAATCTACATACCCTATAAATTCGTTCAAAGTGGATGTATTCCTCTCAAAATCAAATGCGAGATTTTAGCTCCCAAAGGTTTGTAAACAACTTGCGCCACACCAGGAAATTATCTCGCCTCCTGAAACCGCAAACCAATGAGAAAGACGAGACCTGACGTCAATGACAATGGATCAAGATTTTCCCGGGAAAAGTATCGTGTAGCAGTCTTTTTTTTTTTTATTTTTTTTATCTCGCCCTGTTGATCGTTTAGTAATCGACAAAGTCGGCGAAGAGAAAACCCGCGGCAGAAAGGGTAAATCTGTCGCATTCTTCTTTTTCTCCATCAGTTTCGTCAGATTCCAACGAAGAATGTTGTTTACAACCTTCTGTGGTGTTGACTTTAATTTTTCAGCTCTTTGCCCCAAGGATAATCGAATGCTGTCGATCTTCAGTGGATGCCGAGCTTGTCGACGGCTCCTGGCCAAACCAAGAACCTTTGTCGCTTTGTTTTGTTTTGTTTTGCTTTTTTGACAAAATGCTGCCATTTCTCTCTTCTTTGGACCTTTTTTTTCTTTTTCTTTACCCAAGGACTCTTCTCTAATTTTGAGTTTTGTGTTATATCCACGAGAAAAGACTTTCTACGAGCAGATTACTTCCACGTGTGAAATTTGTTAAGGGCGCGATGTAATATTCCTCCGAATATTCGACTATTCCCCTAGGGGGTTCGCCCATTTACGAGATTATGACACCTTCCTGATTTATTAACTTTTATTCGAAAATACGTTTTTTAAATAAGTCGGACGCTTTTTGAGATTTTTAATTTTTTTTCTTTGGCAAACGCTAGTTAAAAAGTGTAACTTCAATCTAGTAAAAAAAAAAATCAGCCTCTGAAGGTAGGAAGTAACCTTAAATAAGCGCGC
Organism: Stylophora pistillata; assembly: GCF_964205215.1. Taxonomy (NCBI): domain Eukaryota; kingdom Metazoa; phylum Cnidaria; class Anthozoa; order Scleractinia; family Pocilloporidae; genus Stylophora; species Stylophora pistillata. The sequence continues at coordinate 5,954,838 of NC_142521.1, read as the reverse complement.
TTAATAATGAATAATAATAATAATAATAATAATAATAATAATAACAAGAATAATAATGGTCTCTATTGATTCAAAACAGAAAAATACAGTCCTAATGTTACAAGCAATTTGAGTTAAAAGAGTTAAAAGGTTAATAATTCCACAAAATTAAATTTACCACCTGATTACAGTTAGAAATTGTCATATAGGTTATGTCTAAAAATTAAACGACCAACGAATGTATATTTAAAAAGTTTACTTTTGATGCTTGTTCTGGTGCCAGACCTAGTCCGTAAATTGTAGCTGCAGGCCTTTACAAGCGAATAAAAAGCGACAGGGGTGATTGGCGGCCTTAGAAACCTTTTTAAAAATACTACTGCTTCTGTAAAATTGATCGTAAATTGTGATTTCTTGTAATAAAATTTCTTTTCCAACAACGATCGAAAAAAACATTGTACTGGGGTGAGGTCGGAGTCTGATGCTCCATATGAGCATACGTGAAATCGGGGAAGTACTAAGGAAGCGAAAAGAAAGTCTATTTCTACCTGCTTATACCCCTCTTTACGTAGAGAGCTAAGGACATAGAGGCATTTAAGGTGGTATGATACCTTAAAAAAGGCAAAAATTTCGAAGTTTTACCTAAAAATTTTTATTGCTGGAAAAGGTCCGTATTTCACTTGGTATTAACGCCACAGTTTAATTTTTCATGAAAATGTTATTTGTTGTCCAGTATTTACTCATTTTTGAGACCAGGTCTTTGGTTGCCAGGGGCAACAGGTTTGTTTTTATCTTGTTTACAGTGAAGAAACAATCCCCCAATAGTTGTTTTCGCCCGGAAAACGATCGTTGCGTGACAAGGGACTCTCTGTTACCCCGTACATAACAACGATTAGCCCATCGTAGTTGATGAGCCTGCGAAACACGAAAAATTGTCGTTGCGAAATTCACAACAATACTAGTGGCGTGGCGTTTTGAGTTTTTTATCCTGTTTCTCGTTCTTTTTTCACGTTAACAACCATGCCTCCGAAGCATCGTGCAATAAGGCGTCCTAAAAGGAAGTTTTCGGGAAATCAATTCACGAAACCTTCGAAAGAAAATGCCAAGAGGACGAAAGAAGCGAAAGAAGAAGCACATGGTTCGAACACCCTCGGTCAACATACTAAGAAGTCTGTGTCTTCGGAAAAGCTTTTGCTTAAGTCCGATGCCATGGAATCAAAACCTGGCAAAGTTGAAGAACCTTACGAAGTGGAGGCAACATTAACGGGCTTCAGGTTTGTCGACATGGAGCTACTCGGCATGGCATTTTCTGCCATGAGGTGTGCTGATTGTGGAGAATTCAGCATCGTGCTTTCGGAAAACCACTTAGAAAGTAAGGGATGTGCTTCGAGTCTTCGAGTCTTTTGCGAGAGTTGTGGCTGGAAACATGAGTTTTGGACATCTAAAAATGACAGCAATTGAAACATCAGAATTTAGAAGTACCGAGTTCTAAACAAGAGAAGGCAATAGAATAAATCGTTGGATTGTGGTTTCAGCCAGATACTCAATATGTAATCAGAGGGTGCAGATCGTATTTTTAGACGGTCTGTTGCAACTCACAAGCTTCGTTATACTGACTTGTATTCAGATGGTGACAGCAAAAGTTACAATAGAGTCAAGGATGTTTACTCTGCAGATGGAATACAAATTGCTAAGAAAGAATGTATAGGACATGTGCAAAAACGAGTTGGCACAGCACTCAGAAAACTAAAGAAAGAAACTCCTGCTCTCGGTGGGAAAGGAAAACTCACTGATGCCATGATTGACAAACTTCAGAACTACTATGGAATTGCTATTCGTTCTAATGTTGGAGACTTGAATGGAATGAGAAAGGCAATACATGCAAGTTTCTTCCATTGTGCCTCAAGTGAACGGCGTGATCTTCACACCCACTGTCCAACTGGACCCTCGAGCTGGTGTGGTTTCAAGCGAGACAGAAACAGTTTTAAACATTCTCCTGGTTTGCCTGATGCTGTGATTGCAAAAGTCAAACCTGTATACCAAAGATTAAGTGAAGATTCTTTGTTAGAAAAATGCCTCCATGGAAAAACCCAAAACCAGAATGAAGCTGTAACTGGAGTGGTGTGGGAGCGCATTCCCAAGGAAGTTTTCGTGGGAGCTGACTTGCTGGAATTTGGCTTGTTTGATGCCATAAGCCACTTCAATATTGGAGCAAGGACTGTTCTACTGCTTCTAAAAGCACTCAAAATTTCCCCAGGAAAATACACAGAAGAGGGGTGTAGGCACCTTGACATGGATCGAATTCGTGGTGCTGAGTACAAACACAGCGAGGAAAGGAAAAAGAGGAGAAAGGTCCGAAGGGGACAAAGAAAGAAGAAAGAAGACAAGAACCAACAAGCAGAGGGTGTTACTTATGCTGCTGGAGCATTTTAAGACACTTCCTTTGCTCAGAGATTGAACAGAGGGTTTTCAAACCCAAATACAACTTTTAAATGCATTTTTCCATCAAACTGCATTTTGATAGAACTCCGAGTAGCTCAACATGTTCAGTTCAAAAACTATTTAAGATAATTTCATGAAATTTTCCACAGAAAATCTTGAATGGTGTTTCTGTGCAGTAAACCTAAAACAAAGTACAAAGGTAAATTGATGATTCAATGGCAGGCAAATTTTTTTCCAGAAGGGGCCCATTATTTGTTTATGTGAAAGTTTTTCATTATTTGACATGGTTATAATCATGTTGTATAAAATGCTTTAGGTTCATTGCACAGATCCATCTATGCATAAGACATCCTGAAAATTTCAGAGCCATGGGATTTTTTGTTATAGAGTTATTGTTGTTGGCGTGATGCCTGTAAAATGAGGGTTTGGTGGGCGTGGTCCTGTTGCTATAGTAACAGATGGTGTCAACAACAGTGCCAAACAATTTCTCTCAGTGAGTGTTATCACTGGAGGGACTAATAAAAATGTTTCAAATAATGTAAAAAATTTCCCTTTTTGAAGGTATCATACCACCTTAACATGTGTATTGAACCTACAGTCACTCTGAAAGGTGACACCTAGAATGCTCACATAAGTACAACTAGGGATCCCTAATACAGGAGGGTACAATTCATGATTGCCTTTCTAGGACTGTAAGCTCCTTACATTTGCTAGGGTTACAGAACATTCCATTCTTTTCTATCCACTCTAAGAAATGTTTGACCAATGTCTCAGACATGTCTTTAACTTTGTAAACAGGAGCAATGACATTTGAAACAGCAGCATACTAGAATAACACTGGCAGGGTATCTAAATAGATCTCTAGATCATTTATAAAAATATGGAATAGATAGGGTCCGCTTACGCTACCTTGAGTAGTACCTTGATTCAATAATTTCCAATCAAAAGAAATATTATTGTAGCAAATTCTTGCTTTGGTTTCTACCTTTCAAAACACACGGGTATAGTTTAATTATATATGGATTTAATTGGAGATTTCTCAACTTTCTTGCGAGCAAGAATCAGAATACGGCAATTGAATTTTTTTTATTGGTTGATTGAAAAAGTGATGGACTCAACACAGAAAGTGTGTTATTCTGAAGGGATCGATCGATGTTTTAACAGTTTTTTTTTGCCCTAATTAAAGTTTTCCATTGTAAACTCCCAAACTGCCACTCGATACGTGGAAAACACCCAACCAAAGCCACTGCATAAAGCAATGACGGGAAGATGTTTTTCATGAAACGATGGATTGCTGTTGTTCCTGCCAAAGACGTACAAGTAGATATAAGTCATTTCATTAACTTGTTTGGAATAAAAAGTACAAAAGAAGAAATTGTAGAGCCGGTGCAAACGAGCGGATATGTAAATGTAGAAAAGTAAGATGTCAGAATAGCATGAAATAACAAATTTAAAAAAGAAAAAGTTTGTGATCAGCATCAAAGGAGAAATCGAGATGTTCTTCTTGATATGTAAAGAAAATCGCGAAAAAAGGTTGTATGTTTGAAAACACAGAAATGAGGTGCGTCGCCATTCAAAGCCTTTCTCAGGCCACACTTTCACCATCTGCTTACACTTAAAAGTAAACCGTTCTGAAAATCCATCACACCCACGTCTAGGGTAATCCGAGAAGAAACTTCAGATGTTAATACAGAGGGTTTCCTTTCATATTTATATATGAATCTTAAGCTGGCCTGTACTTCTGTGATGCACTTCACCCAAACATTAGTAAGATGTCATGGCCTCCGAAACCTACCGAGTTATGTGATAGTGCAGTCAAACTTTCAGAAGAACTAGATGCGTTTCTATACCCTAAACTGGCAACACACACACATCTCAGCGGAATATTCTGATCGCGTCAGGCGCCTTGTTACCTCTTTTGGCCAGGACATTATTTAAGGAGTTACGGCAGGAGTACAAAAACCGCCCAAGCAAATACTGTTACCGTATGCCGAACAATGTTCAACTTATCCAGATGCCACACCGACTGGGGCATGAGATCGCTCTTTTGCCTGAAACTATCAAGCCATATATCAAAGCAACACTCCCGTGGGGTATTATAGATAGATTGGAGGAGACCCTTTCTGGTGCGGGAACCAAAAAGCCAATGGCTAGAATGGATTTAACATTTCTGTCCTTAATGAGGTTCAACTGTCTCACTGGCTGTCAACAGATATCTCCCGAGTATCGATGTGCCTGCTACTGACATGGCTACCGTTCACAAGGTTCTAGTGCAGTCTCTCAAGGTAAAGAACACGCTCAACTTAAAGAGCATCGGCTTCGTCAATGACTTAACACTGTATGCAAAGGCAAGCGAGGGACAATGGAAACAAAGCGCAAAATTGAAAGATATGGTAATGAAAATGGAAGTATTCCACACAGCATGCACCATGTTGTCCAACACTGGCAAACGCTTCCAGGATGCTGGCTTGCGGGAACTGTGTGTAGAGTGTGATGTGATAGCAGAAGGTTCTATTGCAGAAGTTCTAAAGGGACTTACTCGTGTATGAAGCCCGATACTGATAAATCCCTTGATTCCACTATTCCTGGTAAGTGGAAAATTTTCTTTACGGAATTTTAAAAAAATCAAAAATGAAAAAATGAAGCTGTAAACCTATTTGTTTCTGTACTTCTAAAGATAGCAAACTTTAAATAAAGTAACAAGAAATCACCTTTATAAAGTTATGTTTTTATAGACTCATGCATAATACAAATTTAACTGCCAACTGCAAGAAGAAAAAAAATCAAGGCCTTTCTCTTTAACTTTAAAGATGACAAGGACATAGGAGAGCAAAGACATGACAATGAGGAGAGGAAGACTTTAAGTGAGGGTAAGACTTAACAAACAAAATTCATTAAGTTTCATGGCTGATGAATTTCTCCAGTTTTCTAATTTGCTCAAAGCATTCCAAAATGGGAAATTCAGGCCAATCCCGCATGACCAAAAACCTATAAACAACTGACGACAACAATTTCTTCTTACTATCCTCACAGAACCAGAAAGGAAGAAAAAGAAGAGCCGAAAGAGAAGAAAGAAGAAAAATAATGAATCTCAGCAAGAAGGAAACGAAAAACCTAGTTAAAGTGTAGATGAAGTTATTAATAAGTGCAAAGATTATCATGCAATGTCTTGTATATTGAAATAGCCTTAACTTTTCTTTTAATACCTGTCAAAAAGTTATCTTTGCAAATGTGATGAGAATAAATGATATAAAGTTTTCCAATATGTATTAGTCGACTGTAATCGGGCCAGATGGTATTATTTGACAACATTTTCCAGAGGCAAAGAGATCAACGAGCTATAATTATATGCAACTGATAAAAAAATTTTTTGTTTTAGTCATCATGGTCATTATGCACTTATCAGCGGCCGTCCCAGGGGGGGAGAGGGTGACCCCGGGGAACCCTTGGGCATTTTCAAAGGAATTTCCTAAACCCCCTAACCAACAATAACATTGTTCAACATAAAGCTACCAATGCCCTTCCCCTGGGGACAAAGAAGTATGCTCTACTAACTCAAACAATGTAATGCTCCGAAAGAATGTTATTTGCCACAAACTAAAACTTACTTCAGCTTGTGGTTACTATACAGGGCTATACAGGGCTCAAAGTTAAAAACATCCTATGTGGCTTTTTTCCGGCAACTAACTGGAAAAAGTAGTAGTAGTAGTCTTTTTACATCTGTAGGTATCAATGGTAATAGCCAGTCATCATGGTAAGGATCTTTTATTCTCAAGATGGCGGCAATGGTAAAAATCCAGTGGGTGTTTTCCCATGTGTCTCGTCTCGGAAGTGCAAATGCACTTCAATGCAAAATTGGCGACAAAAGTCTATTCCCCCGTATGACCCCAGGGTCGATCCCCAGGATGGCAGCTGCTAAGTGCATAATTATTAATCTCGTTATCTGTTTCTTAAAAATTCACAAACAATCATTTTATAAATCAAAGATCTCTTTCTAAAAATATTCTTACCGAAGCAATCTCATCTCTGTAATAATCTAGAAAATTTTCCTAAACATAAACATGTCAGAACATTTTTTCATAGCGAATTAGATTTGTCATTTTGATTTGCGTTTATTTTGATGAGATCCCTGAGATAAAAGATAGTTTACGACGAAAAAATTCATTTTAAGAAAGAAATGATCATGTACTTTTAGATCATGTATTCTATGAATACAGTCCTCATAAATTACTCGGGCTTTCCGAAGGAAACGCCCGAAATAAACTCGGCTTTTTTTTTTCAATTTGAACCTTTGGCATCTGTGGGAACCTACTGCTATATCGTAATATATTTTTTTGATTATTGTCTAGTACCATAACAACATTCATTACACTCTAGCAGGCAAAAATAAAAACAAGTAGACTTATTCATGATTGGAAATGAAAAAATTGCGTAACGACAGTAACAATGGCAATAGGGCAGTCTCCTAAAGATAACTCCAGATGTGCGATATAGAAAGCCCAAGTTCAAGCAGCTATGCGTCTACTTAAAGGGAAAAAAAAAGTCTAAAACAGCAAAATATCATGAAATATCCTTGCATAATGAATATGAAGTTTCAGCATTAAATTCTTATTTATCAAAATGTACTTCTTGCATGGTTTTAATTTCTGGCTTCCCTCTTATTGTGGAAAAAATGAAGTAAATTTAGTAATGGGACAGGATCCGATTCCAGCTTTGAACTTAATTCGACACAAATATTCAATGCTACTTTATGTGCTGAAATTTATGCTAGAAGCTCTATAAAAATATCGGTTAAGGCCTTCCCTGCACTTTATAATCCCAAGAAAAAGAAAATAGAGATTACCTTAACATATTGCAGCAAAATCCCAGCTTATCTTGAACCTAAAACTTTACCCTGGAAAAAAAAAAAACTATACTTCT
>NC_142521.1:5912500-5942500 GCF_964205215.1 Stylophora pistillata | reverse complement strand
AACTGCGCGCATGCGCAAGAGCGAGTTGTAGGTATGATGTGATGAATGGCGCTCGCTCGATTAGTCGATTCCTGTAAACTTTTTTCTGTTTTTTAGGGTTATGAATGCATTTGATAGTTTTTGGCGAGTGATAAACAAACGAAATGGCGACCTTTGTTGCTAAGAATAGAGTTGGGGTGAAAAAGAAGCCAATGATAATCTTGAAAGAGTAAAAAGGTATACGTTTTTCATTTGTGAATTAATTAAAGTTTGCCTAATCTCCGAAAACACTTTTATCTCTTGCAGCGTATATTTCATTTATGGCGTCAATACTTCTTTTTTGAAATGTATATATCCAGGAAAATTATTTTTGCGTCCGAAAAAGAAAAAAAAGGAAACAAAATGGAAGTTAAGCAATACGCATACATCACTCGTGGACGGCGAATTTGAACCACCTACGTCGCTACTCTGTGATTGTCCTCTATTGCATGCTTTTTACCGTAAGGCCACCGAAGCCCCTTAAGAATTCGAAACTTTATTTAATTATAAATTTTACATTGACAACGCTGATCTTTTGGTAATTTCAACCGCGGGCTCAAACGACTCGAGTCGCAGCTCGCCGATAGTCCGAATTATTGAAGTGTCGCGCGCCAACGGCCAACTGCTCGTAAAGTGACTTGTTTGAGGCTTGTTTGATATTCCTGGAGTTGTATCGACGTTGAAAAGTGGTTCACAAGTGAAAACTGCATTGAAAGAAGCTCAAGTATAAGTTCAATCAATCGATATGCTGTTTCTTCAATGGTGTAACTCGCACTGTGTATGCGTATGTTATTAGTGCACTGTTAAGTTTGCATGTTTCCAGATACCTTGAATTAAGGATACTTTTCCTTAAAAATGCGTCCTGGAGTGAGGAACAGGAAGTTCTAAAGATGAGGATTGATATCACTCAAAATAAGTGTAATTATCAGTTCTCAAAACAAGGAATATGCACTGACAGTGAGTGACAAATACTGCCTAAAATTGATAGCAGAGTCCTTACTTCAAGGTGACTGAAGTTTCTCATAGTAAGACCTATTTTTTTCAAAATGAGTAAGTAAAGATCTCAAAAGAGAGCACTTACTCCTCAAAGATTGTTAAATAATACATCGTCCCTTTGTCCTTGAGACAAGGATCTTAACTGCAGGAACTGGCTCTTTCTATCAGTATTTTGTGCATGTAACACAGGTTAGCCAGGCCATACTACAAACTCAACAACAACTTTTAATCTGACATAATCAACCCAAATTGTGCTTTCTTTAAAATGCTTTGCATTATTTTGAACTTAAGATACCTGCACAGCAGCAAGTTTTATTTTGAAGCAAGACTTAAGTTACACCTCACTTCATTTGATATAGAGCAAAGTGACATGGCTTTATACCTAACACCAATTCTTCAAGAAATGGCACAGCTATATGTTAACTTAATATGCTGAAATTTTAACTATTCAATAAAAGTCTTATGCAGATTTACCAAATATCTAAAATAAACAGTATTTAGTGGCTTCATGACAAACACAAATTCTTCAAGAAATAGGTATAGTAGCCTTTCCTTTGAATCATACTGAAGATTACTCTTTCTCTTTGTCAAGAATCTTGTTACAGATTTGCCTGTACCTAAATGTTCGTCATAGAGGCTTTACACCTAGGACATGTTCTTCAAGAAATTGAAACAGCAACTTTTTTTTTGAATCATATTGAAGATTAAAACAATAATAAGTTGACAGTGACAACAACAATCCCTTTACAAGCTTAAGGATGAATATCCTTGCTGGTGTATGACTATAATTCTGTCAACTAGTGGTTTATATTTAGTTTGAGATTCTTTACTCTGGTTCAGTACTTTTTCGTATAATAATCACATGATTGTAAGTAAAAATGATTTGGTGAAAAGGCGTTTTTACTGGCTAGGAAAGCCAAATAGCCACTTCACCTTGGTGTATTAGCATTCTATTTGACTTTTTTGAGAATTTCAGACCATCGTACTCTAGAAATTTTTTTCTTGAGTGTTTAATTTTTTACTGTGGACGCACTCACATTGTGGTCAACTTGGAGACAATCCTTGTCACCGCTAATGGTCCAATTTACAGCTGGTGTTTTATTAATGAAAACCTTCAATAGGAGTATTAAAAAATAGTTGTCTGACGTTTCAATGTTTCTAACATCATTATTATCAATGTAAAAATAACAGATTTAATGCAGTCAGTGTGAGTATAAACTATTTGTCACCATTCAATCACTGGTTGAATGCCAATTAGATAATGTACTTTTGAATCATCTTTCTCCTGTTTTGCACGTGAAAAGATATTCTACAATACCACCTTCTAGAGTCATTAAAAATTGTGCTATACTAGTAGCCACATGCAGTCTTTAACTGTCTACTTTTTTTCGTGATACCGTGATTTGATTTTTATTTTCAATCGTGAATCATGATGAAAGATGATAGGAACTTTTCTTGTCCACGTCAATACATTTTTGAAGTTGTTGAAGAGTCATAGCATGAAAACTAACAATTTTTAACCTTGGGATCCTAAAGGAATTTATGAAAAGACAAATCCGAATTTGCGGAAGCATTGTAGCAGTTCTAAACGAATGATGTAGTTATTTTAATGTTACCTCTAGTGCTATTTACCCATTCGGACTGGGAACAATCTATGATGTATGAAAGAACTGAAGCGGAAACCGTTTCCAGACGGAATTTATATTGACTTCAACAATGCCTTTATTCAGGGATAAAACTCGTTTATTTATAGCAGATAAAGGCGTATTCTTTGCATTTTCTTCTCAGTATATAGGGAATTGTCTTTAATTTCTCCTTAGCGTCTTCCAAAATATACCACAAGCTGTGGTGGACATTATGTTGGAAGAAACCGAAAGTGTTGACGCAGGAATATTGGCAGCTGAAGGCTTTTGAAAAGTCCTGCAGTATAAATACTTTCCTTCTTCTTAAAAGTCATTAAATGGTCTTCAATGCATCCCTTTGCCTCTATTTTCAGTTAGACTTTCAGAGATACATCTTTTACTGTGCTAAAAGTTTAGAAAACGTTTTTGTTTTCCGCGATGAGCGATTGTATTGGTATTCGGTCAAGATATTTGATCTCTCTTTTCTGTGTCGACTGTGTTAAAAGGCGCATAAATATGTCTTAGGTCCTTCAGACTCACAAGGGATATCAATCAGGAAGCGACACCATGTGGCGATCTTTCTTGTCCTGTTAAGAAAGATGCCGTTTGCGCAGCGAACTGTAATTAGACAATCATCTGTATGATGGTTAGTCTTGTTATGTACCTACCTTGAAATTCAAGTTTCTTGACGGCACACAATGAGGCTGATTAGCTTAATGATTTATACGTATGATGCACGATCCTCGCAGTAGATAGCGCTATTCATGCAATAGCGAAAATCAGACCTGAAAAAAATCAGGCCTGTACGGGACTCGAACCACTGACCTCTGCGATACTAGTGCAGCGCTCTACCAATTGAGCTAACAAGCCAACTGGGAGCAGGCCGTTAAGTTGATTCGTAATAAACCCGTGAAAGTGATAAATAAGATACAATAAATATATTTATTATATCTTTATTGCCTGATTTTTTTCAGGTCTGATTTTCGCTATTGCATAAATAGCGCTTTCTACAGCGAGGATCGTGCATCATACGTATCTAATACCGCAGTTCAAAATATATGAACTTCATATATTTATTGTATCTTATAATGATTTATGCATCGGAAATACGAAATTACATAACGAAATCCATCCTGAAACTTGCTATCAATGTTGGGAAAGCAACTGACCGAGTCCTTCTACTGTTCTTGAGAAAGAAAATGTGGCATGATGTGGAAATTTATCGCCAGTTTTGGTGGGGGAGGGGGAAGGGGGAAATTGGTGAGGTCTGGAGCCTAAGGACGATGTTCTCAAAGCTTGCAAAGCGATCAACATACATGTTAGTCAGCGGTATTTTCAAGCAGCTGAAGAACCTCGTCGATGATCCTGATGTTTTGAAAAGATTTGTCGAGGATAGGGAATGTATTCTTCAGATGTGTAGTTAATGAAGTCAGTATCAGTTGAAATTATATTCTGTTGAATGTGAATAATAATTTCAGTTTAAGAAAATTAGCCAAAATTGAAAGAAACGATCGTAAACGACTCCGAGTTATGATAGATTTTACTTTTGACTTAGTCAATGAAGGATTTATTATGAAGCGAAAAGATTTCGCTTTGATAAGAATCAAGAATAACTTGTTTATATTGAGAGTCGAGAAAGAGAGCCAGCTGTGTTTGTAGCACAATAAAACCCAGGAGGGTCGTTTAATTTTTTCTTTGTTTTGATTGTCTTCTGTCGCTTTTTGCGACTTTGTCGCAGACATTGTCCAAAGGTTACAAACAACTGCACAAGCGAGTAAGTCATTGTGTTTTAGAAGCGCCGAGGCGTATTTAGTTAAGCTCAAAACAGAATGGTAAAGTACTTGAATAAGCTGTGCGTTTGAAAAGTCTCCAGTTTTTCTTTTCCCTACTTTTTATTCCTTTTACAGATTTTTATGAATGTTTCAATTTTCTTTTACTTATTTCGCAACAGCGGTTGATTCTTGATGTTTTCGTTTGAAATTTTGAGCGGGAAATTTGTGCGCGGCTGGCCAGATTGATCCCCTCTCGCATGCTCAACGTTTGACCGCTGGTTTTAGTTGTTCTGCAGATATGCTGTACAACCAAAATGCTGGTTGTACCTCAATCCTACCGGCTAGAGGTACGTCCGAGGAGCACTAGTGACGAGTTTCCGAGACTGGTGATTATCAGAAATTGTCGGCTATTCCAATATGGCGGACTATTCCAGTAACTAGGCATAAGTAGATTATCCTCGGCAACTTGTGAGAAACTTTCGGCGTTTTCATCAACCTTTTGTACTTTGAGCAATGGTCAGCAATCAAGAGCAACTTTTGCCTTCCTTGGCAACTTTTGAGTCAACAAACAGTTAAAAACTGACCAAGACATCAAAAAGGTCTTTTTTGAAAGGTTTTTTTATTAAAAGTGGTCAGAACTAAGGATGTCGAACGTTCTTACAAATAGTTTATAAAAAAAACATGTGCACCTTCGAACTGGACAACAGCTACCTTAACGGGCGCTTACATCCAGCGGTTATTTGCTCCAACAATAGAGCTTCTCGCCCTGGTACTTGCTGCAGTGCGAGGTATCACAGTTAGAAGCTGAAATGTCTGAATAGGAAAATGAAAATAATACAGATATTGACCCTATTGAGGTTACCATAGCTGCTGGGGCAACTCTTGGTAGTCATGCGAGAGCTTCAATATCTAAAAAACGCAACATCACGTCAACGAAGGCAAATAGAAACAAAGAGGAAGCGGTAGCTTGACCTCGTCCTCAGAGAAAGGAAACACAACATGCGCTTGGAATCGCGTGAAAGACTATCCAAAACGTCATTATAAAATACTTTCTATTATTAGTTACGTAGAGCATAAAGATTTTAATGATCGCAACAAATGATGTTAAATTACACATAAGACGTCTGGTTTGAGTAGTAATCTAGATCAAAATGACTCTCAAAAGTCAGCAAAAATTTGGAAGGCAATTTTTAAATTTTTGAGCAACTTTAGAGCAACTTTTGGGTATATTGTCGAGCAACTTTTGCTGAATTTACTAGCACAATCTATTCATACCTACCAGTAACACCATTTGCAAGTTAACAACACTCAGGTAGTGTGATTGAACCAGACTTGAACATAATTGTAGAGGTTAATTCAAGGAAATTTCGCTAAAAAATATTTGTGTGGCTGTTCCCTTCATTCTCGTCGATCTCAAGTTTCTTGTTCGATTCAGCAGAGTGTTAGCTTAACAGACTTGAATGAATGAAAAAATGAAAAACTTTACTTAAGTGTCTATGTTTTTAGCTATAAGCTAATGGGGGACACCAAAAAATTTAAAAGTCAAATACATATACATATGTAGATGATAGTTATTTACAGTAGATAATTAAAAAGATTATAAAGTTATTTAGTTAAGTTTTAAATTTCAACGAGAGTTGAAAGGTCGACTTTTCTTATGTTCTTCTTGAACGAATTTAGAGTTTCTATCGTTCTTAGGTGTCTTGGTAACTTCGACCAGATGAGAGGTCCCATATATTTAATAGAATTCCTACCAAATCTTACAGTTTCGAATCTTGGCAGTTCAAAGTCACTGTTCCGTAAATTATATTGAGTGTTCTTTATATTAAATAAGTCAGAAGTATTCTCAGGTACGAGACTGTGCTTAACTTTAAACATCAAAGTGGCAATGTCTTGTAGGCGCCGATTGTTCAACGTCGGTAGTTTGACGCTCTCGTCGCTTGTAACGTTAAACAAAACTTTTGAATAGTATCCCCACTATAATTATAAAGCCCTTTTCATCATGCTACTGTTTAGGAAGATACCCAAGATGAAAGATCTATTGTCATGTACCTCTAGCCGGTAGGATCTCGGAAGGCTTAGAAAATACAATAGGCTAGAGGTACAGCCAGCATATTTAGTCGACTTTGCTCTGTTGGAAACTGTACGTTACATTTATTAATCTTAAACATAAGTGATTTCGTTTATCTATTACATAACCAAACCGCATGTATGCAGCACGTGTCTTATCGCCCCATATATGGTGCTGTTCCACGTGCTTACAAGGAGACGTGATGTGTGTTTTCGTGAGAGTTGTGAGAGAGAGTTAATTGGAGTGTAATAGCAAAATCGAACCAAGAAAATAAATCGTGAGTACGCTAGATTTTGCACGTTTTCGACACAGTGGCGACCCTGCCAGGACAGCGTTGGAAATCATGGAGACACAGATTGCCGAACTTGAGGGCAAATTGAAGACGTTGAATTTTCGCTTGAAGAAGACAGGAGATGTCTTAAAGAAAGACGACCGAACAGCCTTTGAGAGACACAAAGTTTCCGTTGAAGCCCTAGTGACTACGGTAGTGAAGTTAAAGGATTCCATTGAGGAACAAAAGTTCACGAACGGCGAAGACGACGAAGCGGTACAAGAATGGGCCGACGAAATCGAGCTAGTCATTAACGAAGGAGACGCCTGTATACGCGAACTGGAAGAACGAATTGAGCAAATCGATCGCAATCTGAAACACGCAACCGTGCTCTATGAGCACAAGAGAGAAGTCGAACTAGAGAAAGAGAAAATGATGCAACAACAAGAAGCTATTAATCGAGCACATGCGGAGGAATTGGAATTTGAGAAGAAGAAGTTGGAGCTCAAACAAGCTCAAACGGAACCGCCGGAAACTATGCACGGGCAAATGGCTAGCAACGTGGTGAGAATGCCCAAGCTCGTGATCACAAAATTTGACGGGACGCCGCAAGATTGGCTGCGTTTTTGGGGACAGTTCCAAAGTCAAATTGATGATTCCAGTGCCCCTGAAGTCACAAAGTTCTCTTACTTGAAAGAATTAGTGAATATGAAGGTGCGAAATCTCATCGACGGTCTTCCGTTTACGCCTGAAGGTTACCAAAAAGCTAAAGATTTACTCACAAGAAGATATGGGAAAGCGAGTGAAGTCGTGGGAACCTACGTTAGGAATATTTTGGAACTACCCACCATGCGCGAGAGAAACGTAAAGAAGATACATGAATTTTACGAAGTACTACTGTTCAATGTAGAGTCATTGCGAACATTGAAGAGCTTATCCAAATTGGACGCCGCGGTTCGATTTACATTCGACAAACTTGAGGTAATAAAGAACGAACTTGCTATGATAGATGAAAATTGGTGTGAATGGACTTTTGTAGCATTCTTAGAGGCGTTGGAGAAGTGGACGACTAATAATCCCATTTCAGACGAACCGAAATCAAAGAGTTCAAATTTCCGTCGAGATCAATCCAGAGCTTTTCTTGCCAAACAACAAGAAACCGGAAACCAGTCGAGGGCGAGCCCAGGGGCGTGTCTTTATTGTTGTAGCGAACAACATAAAGCAATTAACTGTGATAATGTCCAAAGCATTGAAGAAAGGAAGAAAATACTTGCCGATAAGCGCTTGTGCTTCAATTGTACCGGAGCCAAACACCGGGCCAGCGATTGTAAGAGCAGAAATACTTGTAAAATTTGCGATGGAAAACACCACACTTCGATATGTGACAGGAAGGAGAGACGAGAACCAGGTATGACTGCAAATTTAATTGGCGATTCCAGTGTTATTCATCCCGTAGTAGTCATAAACATGGGTGGATATAAATTCAGAGCTCTCTTGGACAGTGGCGCTAGCCATTCGTATGTTTCGTCAACTGCGATTGAGTTACTTAAAGCTAAAGTGAAGAGTACGAGTTTGCGTCAAATCGCCATGCTTACAGGCGTTGAAACCAGAACTATGCAGGTATACGAAGTTGTCATGCATTCCGTAACTGGAGATTTCTCACTAAACGTGAATGTCACGAAAATCGAAAAAAGGGAACTGTTGACCTTAGACAACCCAAAGTATTCCGACCTCGTAAAAAATCACCCTCACCTGAGAGGTGTTAAGATGGACGATAGTGATACAAAGGCTCGCTTACCTGTGCACGTGATTATCGGCGCTAATGACTTTGCCAAGATACGGACGAGTGGTCGTTTACGGGTCGGACGTAAAGGAGATCCAGTAGCAGAGCGTACACGTTTCGGGTGGACTATAATGTCCCCCGGAACAGATCTAGGCAACGCGTATCTTGCCGTGAATTCTACGGTGGATCACAACCGACTCTGCGCCCTAGATGTCCTAGGACTAGAGGACAAACTATCTACTCACCAGAGCGACGTCCACGAAGAATTTAAGGAGCAACTGGCTAGGAGTCCAGACGGCCGATACGAAACTGGACTACCCTGGAAAGGGAACTGTCCTGAGTTGCCCAATAATTGTGCGGGCAGTGTGCGCAGGGTGAACTCTCTTCTACGGAAATTAAAGAGAACTGATATGCTAGACCAGTACGACGACATTATTCGGGAACAGTTAGAAGAAGGTGTGGTTGAGAAAGCACCAGCGAAGGTAACAGGCAAAGAATTCTACATGCCCCATCGAGCAGTAATACGTGAGAATGCCGAATCAACCAAGCTACGAGTGGTATATGACGCCTCGGCCCGTGCGTATGACGGTGCGCCTTCTTTGAATGAGTGTTTACACACTGGCCCCCCACTACAGAATGAGCTGTGGAATGTTATTGTCCGCAACAGATTCCATCCTATTGCAGTTGCCGGAGATATGCGCAAGGCCTTCTTGCAGATACGTGTTAAGGAAGCTGAACGTGACGCATTGAGGTTCCACTGGATTAAAGACAAATCGACCGGAGAACTAGAAGTGCTGAGGTTTACGAGAGTGGTGTTTGGTCTTGCTCCTTCTCCTTTCCTACTCAATGCCGTGATACAACAACACCTGGAAAGTGTGCAGTCCGAGTACCCAGGGACTGTACAAGAAATTAAGAACAGTCTGTATGTAGATGATTTGATTACCGGAGGTACTACTAGGGAAGGTGCGCAACAGCTCAAACATTATGCAGTAGAGATCTTTAATCGTGCAAGGTTCACCTTGCATAAATGGCACTCAAACGTGTCAGAACTAGAAAGCGACTGTACCGATGACGAGCCTTCGTTTGCTAAACAACAGCTTGGTGCATCATCAGCTCGTGGAGAGTGCAAACTACTGGGACTCAAATGGGACAAAGGGGATGACACTTTACATGTTTCACTCCCATCTCAGCCTGCTACATTGACCAAGCGGGGCATCCTCGCCAACTTAGCGAAGATTTATGACCCGTTAGGACTCGTGTCGCCTGCAATGTTAGAGGGGAAACAAATCTATCGAGAAGCCAGTGAGATGAAGTTGATCTGGGATATCCCACTTCCCGAGGGGATTACAAAACGGTGGCTAAAATGGGAGAAGAATGCACCGGATGATGTGTACTTTCCTCGCAGTCTTGTTCAGTACCAGGAACCGATCGACAATATTAAACTTCATGCATTTGGGGATGCAAGTATTCACGGTGTGTGTGCTGCTGTTTATGCTGTGGTTACACAGGCGTCAGGCGTGACACAGGGTCTGATTGCCGCCAAATCCCGCCTTGCCAAGAAAAGTCTGACGATTCCTCGTTTGGAGCTCGTGTCAGGCCATATGGCAGTCAACTTGTCTACAAATGTGCGGGTTGCGCTAGAAGGCTTCAGTATGACGGAGGATATACAGTGCTGGCTCGACAGCACTGTAGCCCTACACTGGCTGAACGATGACGGAGAGTACCGCCAATTCGTGGCTAATCGGGTTAAAAAGATCCAGAACCACCCGAACACGCAGTGGAGACATGTACCGACATCCGAAAACCCTGCTGACCTGGGGAGCAGAGGTGGCAGTGTGAATGAAGCACAGCTATGGTGGAAAGGTCCACCGTGGTTATCCGACCGATCCCAGTGGCCTGTTAATATTGTGACAAAGGCGACGGATGACAGCAATGCAGAAAAGAAGGTTCAACGAGAACTTTTTGCGCTCGGTGTTGAAGCAAACAATGACTTTGACACTGTTCTCGAGAAGTTCGGCTTGCGTAAAGCCATGAGAATTTGTGCATGGATCTTGCGGTTCAATCACAATTCTCGTCACCCTTCCAAGAGAATCATAGGACCTCTTACGACGGAAGAAATTCAGCAACAAGAAATGTCCTGGATCAAGCGAGCGCAGAGCCAAGGGGCAAAGACGGTCAAGTTTGCCAGTGACCAGGAACAACTGAATCTGCAACTAAACACCGATGGTGTATTGGAATGCCGAGGACGCATTCAGGGTGAGTATCCGATTTACTTACCAGATTCTAATTCTTTCACAGTGGAAATAGTGAAGCAAGCGCACGAGGTAACTCTCCATGGGGGAGTCAGCATGACTATGGCTAAAGTACGAGAAAGATTCTGGGTGCCAAGGCTTCGACGGCTTGCTAAGAGAGTAGTGAAGCACTGTTTTGGATGCAAGAGGTTCCAAGCTCAGCCCCTTCATGACCCACCGCCAGGTGATCTACCGAAGTCACGTACAGAAGGGAGTACACCATTTGACGTCATCGGGGTGGACTTCGCAGGACCAGTCAAGTATAGTGGCAAGTGCAAACCAGAGAAGAAAGCCTACGTTGTACTCTACTCCTGTTGTCTTACCCGCGGAATCTTCCTGGAAGTGCTTCCCAGCCTAGAAACAAGCGAATTTATCAAGAGCTTTAAACGTCTGATCGCGAGGAGAGGTCGACCATCCCTTGTCTACTCGGACAACGGTTCTACCTTCACAGCTGCGGCAAAGTGGCTGACGAAAGTGAAGGAGGATGAGAAGTTCCATTCATTTTTGAGTGACCAATCCATTACTTGGCGCTTTAACGTGAGTAGAGCACCATGGTGGGGAGGACACTTCGAAAGACTTATTGGCTTATTTAAGTCTTCATTCTACAAGTCTGTGGGTCAGGGTCTGCTAAGCTGGGACGAGCTCTGCGAGGTAGTCCTTGACATCGAAGTGTCGCTTAACCATCGACCTCTTAGTTACGTGGAGGATGACCCGCAGTTCCCTACACTAACACAACTCCTTCCTGTTTCTGAATGCTAACATTTTACCTGAGTTCGAGCCACATCGGCTCGAAGACCGTGACTTGAGGAAACGTGCGAAATTCTTGAAAGCTACCAAAGATACAATGTGGCGTCGCTGGACCACAGAATACCTTAGAGCTTTGAGAGAGAGGCATCAACTTAAACACAACACCAAACCTAACAGCTTGTCCGTAGGAGATGTTGTTATCATTAAGTCTGAAGAGCGAAACCGAAATCAGTGGCCCATGGGGGTAGTAGAAGAATTATTCAGTGGACGTGATGGTGTTGTTAGGGCAGCGAAAATAAGAGCAGGCAGAGGATTCATGGAACGCCCAATCCAACATCTCTATCCATTGGAGTTGTCCTGCGATCGAAACCCTCTGCCTTGTAATGACCCACCTTTGAACCCAACTGCATTGGAGTTCCGACCGCGACGAGATGCAGCTGTGGCAGCACGTCAGCGAATACAGGACATTGCCGAGCAAGACACTTGAATGTGTTTACTAAAGAAACTTTATTTTTATACTTATTTCTTGTTGTGTTATGGAGTCAGTTCCACTTGCATATGCCTTGTTCCCAAGTCATATGGGGGAGAGTGTTGGAAACTGTACGTTACATTTATTAATCTTAAACATAAGTGATTTCGTTTATCTATTACATAACCAAACCGCATGTATGCAGCACGTGTCTTATCGCCCCATATATGGTGCTGTTCCACGTGCTTACAAGGAGACGTGATGTGTGTTTTCGTGAGAGTTGTGAGAGAGAGTTAATTGGAGTGTAATAGCAAAATCGAACCAAGAAAATAAATCGTGAGTACGCTAGATTTTGCACGTTTTCGACAGCTCAAATGTTTTACTACGACCGCCTCCCTGTTAGCTCAATTGGTTAGAGCGCCGTATTGTGATGTGCGGGAGGTCGACGGTTCGAGCCCCTGCCGGACCAATACTCATGGTCTTAAAATAAGTGAGGAGAATTTGCTACCTTTCTATAATCAAATGGATAGATATTCTAGTCTTCTCGGATAAGGACGAATAAACCGCAGGCCCCGTGTCCTGCAGGGTTAGGGGTAGGAGAAGTTAATTTCCCACGCACGTTAATTTCCCATTACTGTGTGGTGGATGTCCTCCTCTGGTTGGGATGGGTGGGTGTTGGCCCTGAAAAGCCCCTATTGGGAGTGGTCAATTAACCTATGTATGTAGTTTGCTTCACATTTTACCTTTCTGCACTCTTCATTAGTCTTATACTCTTTTGAATATTTTTTTTTCCAAGAAAAAGTGTACATTTTTTTTATTTGTTCTTGTACTTCTAGCTGGTATGATCTTAAGGGGACTAGAAAATACTACCGGCTAGAGATACAGCTTGCTTATTTGGTTGACTTTGCCCATTTTTTAGAATAGTTTTCTTCACATTTAACTTTTTTGTACTCCAAATTAGTCTTATACTCCTTGGAATCACTTTCTTCATGAATATGTTTGCATTTAGTTTTTGCTTTTCAGTCTTGTACCTCTAGCTGGTAGGATCTTAGGGGACTTTAGAAAATACTACCAACTAGAGGTACAGCTTGCATATTTGGTCGAATTTGCCCAATTTTTAACACAGCTTGCTTTGCATTTTACTTTTTGGCATTCCATGTTAGTTTTCCACTACACTGGGATCACTTTTTTCAAGAATACATTACATTTAGTTTCTTTTTTTTAGTCTTGTACCTCTAGCTGGAAGAATTAGACATCTTTATTTATACAGGATAGCCCCTTCAGTGCAGTAAACACTGGTATAATTGGGGGGTCCTGTTACCCACCCATCCCACCCATCCCACCCCAGTAATCTCGTGAGTGGGAAATTAACGTCTCCTGCCCCTAGCCCTGCAGGAGACGGGACCTCCATTTATTCGTCCCCATCCGAGAAGACTAGAATATCTAACCATTTCTTGATGTTATAGAAAGGTGGCATATTCTTAATTATTTTAAGACCCTGAGTGTTGGTCCGGTCGGGACTCGAACCCTCGACCTCCCGCGCAACAGTCCAGCCCTCTATCCATTTAGCTAACCGGGAGGCGGATCTTAAGGGCCTAGAAAATACTACCAGCTGGAGGTTCAGCCTGCATAGTTAGTTGAATTTGCCCAATTTTTTTATCATGGCTTGCTTCACATTTAACTTCTCTACAGTTCAAATTAGTCTTACGTAACTTTCTATAGCTGACTTAAAATGATATTTCGAACAATGTTTGACCTTGTTAACAATACTTCTGATCAATCACAAATATCATGAAAATAGAGACTATTCCAACCCACTCATACTTATGCAGAATATTACATGATAAACTTCAGTAAATCTGGTTGACATGTTCAAGTCTCAAATGAATTTCAAGTCAAATTCAACTAAAACTGGTTTGATTTGCATTGAAATAAATCCAAAACCAAAGAAAATACAGATCAAACTTATTTAAAACTTATTTACCTTAAATTCATTTGAAACATAATATTGTCAATCATTTGACAAATTTATGCAAATTTATTCACGAAGAAAGTGATTCCTAGGAGTGTTAGACCGATTTGGAGTGCAGAAAAGTTAAATACGAAGCAAACTGTAATGAAAATTGTGCAAAGTTGACTAAATATGTAAGCTGTACCTCTAGCCGGCAGTATTTTCTAGGCCCCTTAAGATCCTACAAGCTAGAGGCAGGATGAAAATATAATGAAACAAATGAAAATATAAAGAAACAAATGTAAATGTATTCTTTAAAAAAAAATGATTGAAAGGATTTTAAGACTAATTAAGAATGCAAACAAGTGAAATGTGAAGCAAACCGTAGTAAAAAAGTTGAACAAAGTCGACTAAATATGCAGGCTGTACCTCTAGCCGGTTGTATTTTCTAAGCCTTCCGAAATCCAACCGGCTAGAGGTACAAGACACTAGGAATTTCATCTTGGGGATCTTTCTAACCAGGAGCGTGATGAAAAGGGCTTTATGATGGCGCCACTATCCATATATTTTGTTTACTGTTGCAAGCGTGGGTCCTTGCGGCTACAGTGTTAAAGTCTGTTAAGCTAAAACTCTGCGGGATCAAACAAGAAACTTGAGATCGACGAGGATGAAGGGAACAGCCATACAAATTTTTTAACGAAATTTCCTTAATTTAACCTCAACAATTTATCATTCACATGTAAACTATTTACTGATGTTCAAAGCTGGTTCAATCACGTCGCTTGACTGCTGTTAAATCGCAAATGGTTTTACTTGAATAGTCCGTTTAACTCGGAGACACGTTACTAGTGCTCCTCGGCGTAGAATGTTTGGCATTGTTAGCCGAGCGGAGAGAGGCTTGGGGAGAGGAAAGGAAGGACAGGAAGGGCCTGCTATGAGAGGCCCGCATTCCGCATAACTACATTCATCTCGTGAATGTAAAATTCCCATTGGTCAATCGTCTGTCAATCAAACCGTGCTCTTGTTATTCGAGTGAAGGTGTGAAATCTTCAAGCCTCGGTCAATAGTTACAGTTTATACACAAAATCTCTTTTTAAAATCATAGTTAAAATGTGATACTTTCAGGATGAATTTCGATAGTAAGTAAGTAAGTAAGTAAGGACTTTATTTATAGAGGGAGACACGTAACAGCTGTATAGCTGACAAACCTGTGGCCCTCTAACTAGATTATGCAACATTACAAAAAACTGATAAATAAATAAATATATAAATAATTACAAATTTCTATAATAGAAATAGCAGGATAGATTAAAAATATTGATAAAGATAAAATTAATTTATAAAAAATTAATATTAGATAATGTACTATTGCTTAATATTGTTTCAAAGTTGTCCAGGTTTTTATGTGAGCTTATAAGATGCTTTTTCATAGCTGTTTTGAATAGTTTTACACTAGGCTTATTTTTGATATCAAGGGGAAGGCTGTTCCATAACTTAACTGCGTCAACACTGAATGCCTTGCCACCATCGTTATTTCTTAGGTATTTGGGACACACTAAATTTAAATTGCCATGTCTAGTAGATCTAGTAGATACCGTGATTTCTGAAGTTTGTGCAAGCAAACTGAATGGTGTTCAACTTAAAAATGAACAAAAACTTGCAGTGGAATCCCTCCTTGAACGCAAGGATGTACTCGCAGGCTAACTTTGATGAGAATACGTTAAAAAACATCTTAGAACAACGCGAAATCAATCTGAAAAACGAACAGCGCCAGGCTTTGGAACAGCTCTATGTCAAAATGAAGGATCTTGTAGTTATTTTGCCGACTGGGTTTGGAAAAAGTTTAAATTTCCAAGCTCTACTGTTGCTTACACGCTTCGAGGCCAACGACGATAAACGGCCCGTTGTGTTGGTTATAACTCCACTTACAAGCATCATACAAGATCAAATACTCGAACTTGAATCTCTTAGTTTCCAAAAAAATATTTGCATCCGTTTGAACGGCTTCGGTCATCCGTTCGTCGAAATCATCAGCCCGTTCGAACGGCTTGGTCACCCGTTCGTCGAAAACATCAGCCCGTTCGAACGGCTTGGTCATCCGCTCGTTGAAAAAATTAGCCCGTTCGAACGACTTGGTCATCCGTTTGTTGAAAAACATCAGTCCTTTCGAACGACTGGGACTAATTTCCGTCGAACGACTTGTATCATCCGTTTGGAAGGTTCATACTAGTAACGCCACCCGTTTATTGAAAATAAATTCTTACGTTCGAGCGGCATCAGTCATCTGTGCTAATGTTTACAAGATTTGTCTAACTTCATTCGCTCGAGTTCCCTCTCAACCGAAGATGGACACGAAGCCCTGTATCTTTCAGAAACTGACAAAGAGATCAGGAAAACCTTGACCTAAAAATCGAGGTGTGGAAAGAAGAAGATTCCCCCCGAAAAGTTATTTAGGGCCTTCCTGATCAGCCAATTCACCTTCTGAACTGTCTAAACCATTTATTATTTGACTTAATCATTCCATCTAGGCCGAGTTACTCATCTGTGTTTTAACAACATATTTTCAAATTAAACATACCGTCTTACAGGTTACAATTACATACATTCTGAGAGATGTTGAACCCTCAACTAAAATTGTATTGGAAGTTGGGAAAAGGAGACCAACACACACACATAAAAAAACAGAAACGAGAAAACGGAAACGACTGAAATGTCTCAAGGCCCCAGTCTTAATAGTTCCGTCTCCAAGGATTCGTTTTACAGCCTACTTAAAAGCTTGACACTGTTTGCTCGCTTTCATGGGAGAAATTACTAATTATGAAAATTACCGTTGTGTTGATATTATTTTGTCACCTTGTTGTTCCAACTGATGCCATTCTTATCATTTCTAGGTGGAATCTAGTCAGCGGAGAGTGTCTTCAACTTAGCAACTGGGACGTCTGGCTTCACGTCATCACTATTTAACGCCAGTTATGTTTCGTAAGCTGAAATACTGCGTCACAGTTTTAATTTCAAAAATAACCAGATGTAATCCGAAGCTTTTAACTGTTGGAATTATTTTGGCTGTCGCGATACCCACTTTGGTCTTTGGTGTTTTTCTCAGCTTCCCTCGAACTCCGCTTCCCAGACGGTTTAGACCTAGTAGCGATTGTAAAGTTTGGAAAGAATCTCCAAAGCACAAAACGACTTTGATAACAAAGACCTCATGTGCAAGGAACTATTTTCTTCTCATCCTAGTCTCATCTGCACCTGCAAATCAAGCTAGAAGAAATCATATTCGTCAAACCTGGGGCATTGACAGCAACGTGCTACCGGTATGGAAGACGTACTTTCTTATAGCGCAAACAGAGAATCAAACACATTCCGATTTGGTCAATAAAGAGGAAGAAGTCTACGGTGACTTAATTCGCGCGGACTATTACGAGCATTACTGGAAACAGAGTTTTAAGATTATGATGGCCTTCGAGTGGGCATCACGATATTGCAATTTCTCATACCTACTAAAGGCAGATGATGACATTTTGGTCAATATCGAAGACTTCATTCAATTTTTGCAGAAGAAATCAACTCCAAAAAAAGAACTTTTCCTTGGATATCTTCATCATAACCCTATTGTACTTCGAAGGGGAAAATGGAACGTTAGTTACGAGGAGTACAACCATACTCACTATCCAGATTTCTGTAGTGGGGCTGGCTTTGTTATGACTTATGACGTTATCGAGTGCATTGTTCCCTTGTTTGACGCGATTGAGCCATATAGGATGGACGATGTTTATGTTGGAATGCTTGCTAATGCATCTGGTGTGATAGCAGTGCATCATTCAGGGTTCTTTATGCCAGTAGATGATTATGACGACTGCATTTTTAAACCAAAAGTTCTTCTGCAGCACAGAGCGACTGGACAGTGTTTAACTAAATTAATACGTATTCATAGCAAGGACTTTTTGTATGGCACAAATTTGGGTTCATATTTTTGACGCTTTGTTGACTTTTTTACTAAATAATCATTTTATTTGTAAAGGGGCTTCCACATTTCGTACCATTTATGAAAACAGTTATGAGTTAAAGCCAAAAACTGATTTAACGCTGGTGAACACTAGAAAGATAATTTAATTTTCATTCAACAATTCTATAGTCATTTCAGTGATAGGCCATCCCGTCAGATACTGTTGTTCTCTTTTGTTTCAAATACGAATGGCACCACATTGATCGGAATTCATTGTAAGATAAGCTTTTAAATGAGAACTTAAACCCATCATGAGCGACGTTTGCAAAATCTCTTCCGCTCGGAATTTCCTTCTTTGTTACTTCCTGTAGAAATTTAATTCCTTGAAGGCGGCTTGAATTGGTGGGATCTTCCGGCTGGAATACTTTTATTTTTGAAAACCAAAGTGATTGCAGGCAGGTTTTGCAGAAATGAAGTTGTAGAACACTGCATTTGTATATCTTTAAGATAGCTATAACAAAGAAGACCAATCTTCCTTCGACAGTTTCCTTTGTAACAAACCAGAATCCATTTAGTCTTACGTCGTTTGGCCACAAGATAAACTCCTCGCGAACCAAGCTCTCTCAATCACAATGACTACGCTTGTGGCTTGTGTTAGACTTTTATTTTAGCTGTTACTATCTGTCACTATCCATGATATAAAATCTTGTACAATTTCGAACTGATTGTGCCCAGCTCCCAGAGTTCCACTCGGCGTAAATGAATTGTTTTCGCAAATTTTTTCAAAATCACGTGGCGAAATATACTAAGCTGAGGAAGCACATCGCCCATGATGCTTGTTTTCTGATCAAAACCTCTAAGCTGTTTCTTTAGAAGCAGCGAAAGTTAAGAAAGGAAACGGAAAGACAGGACTTTTTATGCAAAAGCTCGTTGAGAGGTAGCCTTATAGTTAAACAAAGAGAACCTTAAGAGAAGCTAAACCTCTTTCTTCATCGGGGATCTCAGTATATCTTTATCATTGTGACGAGAAGAAAAAGAATTCTGATCGTCTTTGAACGTTTATCATAAATTACTACTTATCAATATCTATTGAGGTTGCAGCCAATAAACGCGAACTCAATCACCTGCTTTAGACCGCTGTCCATCTGTGCAGCTGAAAACATTTTGTATATCACTTCAGAAACAAAGCGAGCAAATATCTGGGTAGTAGCAATAAAATTTGATTTCAAAGCTGGCAGATATACGTTTACTTCTTTAATGTATATTTTAACAGACGAGTACTCTTTTCCTGCTAAAGCATAGCTCGTAGGTAAATAACTCTTTTTATCTGCACTAAAGATGCGAACTTGCATGGTTAAAATAGAGATCACACCCTACAGTTAAAAATAGTGATTGTAAACGTTATTTAGTAAAACGTTGACTTAAAAAAACAGACAGCTATTCCACTTATTTATCTCATATTGTCACTTTGGCTTTGTAACTTTATACTCGTGAAATTCTCAGGTAAACTGAACGATGTGGAATCTCAGGAAGTGCAAATTGCAAAATGTCATGAATTTCCCCACCTTTTTTTATTTAAACATCTGTTGTTTCACCTGTACAAATTGGACATAGTGTTTAACATGACACAGCATTCTTCTTAAAGGTACAAGCCTCTTTTTAAAAGAACAAAAAACCAACACTAAGCTGGGAAGTTTTAGTGTGAGGTAAAATTCTCACTTTCGTTATGTCTGTACGGCCACCAGTGGTTGTGTTATTTGGGGCACTATTCGTGCTAGGTAAAACTATTTGAAGTGTGAAATACGTAAAACTGCAAGAAACCAAAATATGGTTTTGCTATTAATAGCCATGCAATATTTGCTTGAGTCTTGCTTAGGAATCTTATTTTATGGAAGCCCGAGAAAGATTTGAGCAAAACGGAAGTTGGGAAGCCTTCAGATAGCGTAACTCCTATCGTTCGTCTTTTACTCATGTCTGCTCATGATATAACCTACGCATCATATAATGCTATCATTCTTTTTCAGGGACACTGCCCAAAGTTGAAGGTAATCTTATGGTATTTTAAGTGTCTAGCTGATCCGTGAAAATATTTCTTATCATACAACGCATGTTTAGCACCACCACCTTATTTAAAACAGATAAATGAAGGGAACACTAAACTCTGCCAGGTGTCCTTAGAGAGATGCTCCGTTTAGTGCCTAACTCACACACTAAATAGCCGAAAAAACAAACCGAGATAAAAACTGATAAATTCAGGTTCCTGCTTGAGGGTTACGACTGCCAGTGGATCTCACAATACACATTTGTGCTCTGCTAAGCCTTAAAACGGCAGCCATGACATTTGGTTTAAGTATTAGATCACATCTTTAGTTCGATATTGACCACTTTCTGAAGTTAAGTAAGCAAATAAGCTAGGAAGGGCTAAATTTGAATCAGCTTCAAAAAAACTGATTGTGTTTCTACTCATTATGAAGAAAAATAAAATGGGTAATACCTCCTAAAATTAACACTTGCCAATAGATATTACTCTTTACTTTCGTTCCTGAAAGGCTCTTACGAAGAGGAAGCTTTACAAGCGCATAACAACTATCGCAGGATCCATGACGCCCCACCAATGAGGCTGGACTTTGGTATGAACCAGCAAGCAGCAGCTTATGCTCAGCACTTAGCACGCATGGGCTCACTGCAGCACTCGAGTTCTAGTCAGAGGCCAGGGCAGGGTGAGAATATCGCCATGGCATGTGGGTCTGGAGGCCTGTCCGCGCAAAGAGCTGTTGATATGTGGTGAGTACTGAAAAGAAAATAGAAAACACTTCACTCACAACCCGTTTCAAGAGGAAATAATGGCTTCTCTTACTCGTTTTAGTACCTGACTAATCTACTTACAGGTAAACTTTTCGCTATGTAAAAAGAATTGAGCAAGTTCTACCATTTTACTGTTAAAGTTCAGATCATTCCAAAAGAGAATGCGGTAGAACGTTCCTTTTTCTTTAGCTTCTGACCTTTCCTGCTCATTCCTTCTTTCCTCTTTCTATTAAAGGTACAAAGAGGTTTGCCAGTACAACTTTAACAATCCTGGATTTGGATATGGTACAGGGCACTTCACGCAGGTAGTTTGGCGAAAAAGCGTGAAATTGGGAATGGGTTCTGCTACGTCTGGAAGATGCACTTACGTTGTTGGCAGATATGGGCCCGCGGGGAATATGATGAGCGACTTCAGTAACAACGTTGCAAAAGGAAGTTTTGATAAGAGTAGTTATTGTAACGGGGGTGGGGGTGGTGGGGGTGGTGGCGGTGGCGGTGGCGGTGGCGGTGGCGGCGGTGGCGGAGGAGGATGGCGTCCAGGGGGAGGCGGAGGTGGAGGAGGGTGGAGACCCGTTGGGGGCGGGGGTGGTGGTGGTGGTGGTGGGGGTGGAGGAGGCTGGAGACCTGTAGGCGGAGAAGGAGGAGGAGGTGGCTGGAAACCTGTGGGCGGAGGTGGTGGAGGGGGAGGAGGAGGAGGAGGCTGGAAACCAGTTGGGAACGGATGGGGTCGGAGGCGCCGTTGACCATCAAAGCATTAAGTCTGTTGTTTCCGCTGAGCAACGCAAATAAAAATGAAATTTTCGCGCGTGCTGTTCAGTTCTGTCCAAATAATTCATGACGGTATTTTTCTTGAACTTGCTGCTATCAAATTTTCTTACGATTACTGCTTTATGTACCTCCTGCTATCCTTAAATTTAAGATTCTTACATCATATATTGCTTTCAAAGAAAACAATTTCTATGATTTGCCACGTTTCGAATAATTAAAAAATTTCCCACTAATTCCATCAATTAAATCCTAAAGGGGAAGTGTTGATATAAAATGAATCAAAATTGAAGTAATAGATAAATTAGGCTTCTAATTGAAAGTATTGTAAATGAAATACAATTTTCTTCAATTCACTTTTGCAGCATTTTAGGGGATGTCCCTATAGGAAGTATAGCTTTCACATGTTAGTTATGGAAGTATTCTTTAAAAATCTCGAAATCTTACGGGCGCCATCATTTAAACTGGTTAATATATCTTGTTATTAAAAACTGGATCATTGGATAATGCAATTCAAGACTTTTTATCGGTTTAGCCATTATGGTATATGAGCCAATATACCATAATCTACAAATATGGTAAGCGTACGCGTCAGCTTAAAATCAAAAGGGAGCTAAAAATCCGGTTTCTTCTTACAAAATGATAATTTCTTTGGGGCGTTTTCAATAAAACAATTATTCCACTCGCGCTTGTTGGATAGGAGATTATTATAGCCAACTCGGCGCTACGCGCCTCGTTGGCTACCTATCATCTCCTGTCCAACGCGCGCTCGTGGAATAATTGTTAATTAGACGCTTTATTGTGTAGTATCGCTGAGTATTTTTACGGGTTGTGCCGTATTTTGGCGATCCCGTAGGGCGAGTTAAAATACAAACAACGAGTAAAAGTAATCAGCGATACTACTCAACAAAACGTCTAATAAGAGATTTATTATCCAACACGCCAGTTTGTTATTTCAGTGCGAGCGAATTTCGCGGATATTTCTGGAGTACAAATATCGCGTGATATTTGTCCCCGTCTCAAGCGTTATTTGTCTACGAAGCGCAATTGGATAATAATAGAGGGTATTGTAAATAATACACTTAACTGGTCAAGATTTTCATTTACTTCTCCTTGAGAGAGATAATTATTCAAACTGGTTGCAGAGGGTATTTTAAATACAACTATTAACCCGTAAAGCTTTTCATTTACTTTTCGATAGAGATCATTCTGACCTTCCAATGGCTTCTTATACAAATCATAGGTAATATCCCTTAATAGGTAATAATTGTTCATTTTAAATCTCACACTGATTTAATTTTTCCATGCTGCATATATTTTGCTTTTGGCAATGACTAACCTCCCGTAATGATTCTGCTGTGGTCAGTACGTGCACGTGTATAATCTATGGCCGAGTAGAGGCTAAACCCTAAATCGTTTCTCAGTAACGTCCTCCTTCGGTGATCAAAATCGATCGTTAGGCTAATTAGGTCATTTATAGTTTCTTTTTTCCTCACAGCTACTTTACTTATTTTAATCTAGATTACACCATTTTTTTGACTGACTTTTCTATCTTAACACCCGTAGTTTCACCTGTACAACCTGGAAATATAGGATAACACGACCCCGCCTTATTCTTAAAGGCAGCAGCACTACTGAGAAGTAAACAGAGGCTACTCTGAATTCAGCGTTCTGAAGAAGTTTGAAAAGGGATTTTTCATCCCTCTTTCGAAATGTCTGTAGGGACATCTTTAGTTCTGTTGCTAGGGACACTGTACATGTTAGGTAAGGCCTAAGGGTAATGCGAATTACCTTCAGAGCAAAGTGAAGTATCTTGAATGATTTTAGCGTGAAAGCAACTTAAGTTCATCTCGGCCACAAACAAATGAGTTTCCGGTTGTGAAGGATAGAAACGACATATATTTAACCCGGAAAAAGCGCAAAAAGCGTTGAACAAGAGGAAGCCGAGAAATTACGTAATGATGAGACTAGAGAACCCACGATAACGTACAAGTCTTTCTGCCTTTAACTTGTTCAAATATTACCAGTGGTTGAATTTTTTTTCGCGTTATCGCCCTGTTCCGAGAACAATCATTGATTGATTTCGAGCGAGTTTTGAAACTTTTCTACAAAAGTGTCCGAAGTGACGGTCAGGTTCTTGAACTCGTCGACGGAAACTTTTTACATCACACTGAGGTGAATTCACATTTTTGGTAGCAGTTACATTTGCTCAAAAGTAGGCATTTTTACTTAATTTATTTTCCGATAGCTTTGTCTAGAATTCTTGGTACACCTTTGAAATCCTTTTTGTTTAATGAGCGGCCAACTGTAATGCTTTTTCTCGACCGCTTATTCACGTGGATACTTGCATTATTTGTTCTCAGTAAACGCTTTTAGGCAAATTTGAGATCGAAAATTTTTTCCCTCTAAAAGCCGGTCGGCATTTCTAAAGAGAAATTCATTAGGCAGTAGCTCTCGTCACCTTTGAGGGAGGTTTGTTAAAACACTAGTTTAGAAATTAGTTTTACAAATCAGATCACTCATAACTTCTACAGCTATGTATAACAAAACGTTGACGATGAGAAATTATGATCGACTTGCTGAACAATCAGGAGCGAGTAATCTTGCTGGCTCTCTTTGTTTACCAAGAGTGCTCTCGTGAACAAAAAAATCCCGATTTGTATATTAGCTAATCAACATTCAATTATTTTGATGCGATATTTAAGACGATCAACTTACTCGAAGGTGGAACACGTAAACGCTTTTGGAGAAGGAGGTATTGTGTCACACAGTTTTCATCATCAAAGCAAGAGGAGGAACATTCTGGTGACAAACTGCGAGCTCACTGAATATCGACTTTTCATAATTGCCATTTTCCTTGTTGTCACTGAAGATCTTTTTCTATATTTCTATCATTCTTTTTTAGGGAGGCTGCTTAACGTTGAAGGTAAGTAATACACTTGTAGCTAGGTCCCTTGATACCTCAATAATTAGTGGAACTAGTAACAATTGTTTACCTTTTTTCCTAAATGAATTCTGTGCGACATGTGAAGGAAACGCGCGGTGGAAAAGATGTAGTTTCATGTTTGTTACATGAATTCTTTAAAAGAGACCCCTTATCAACCATTGTACCTATCGTGCTCTCTTAACGATTGACGTTCCTAGATACGGAAGTGTTGCGGATGTCATTCATGACCTTCAACACAAAAATACGTGATCATCTATATAATCCAGTCTAGGCAATCACATTCTTAAAGCTAACCACTTGACTAAATGAACATTTTACCCGTTCAAATGATTAAGAAAATGAAAGAACAGATTGATAGATGAACGCCCACCACAGTTAATTTGTCAAATTCTTTGAAAAGGGTGACGCATTTGTCTTAGTTTTGACTGTAATGACACCATAATATACCAACTCCATGTCTTCAAATGAGGATACTGTCCCTCAGTCCTCATTGCAATTCACTGTAAATCTTGTGGATGACAACTCTCACAAAATAATAAATGTATTATCTTGTTTAGGCTCTTTTGAAGAGGAAGCTTTACAAGCGCATAACGAGTATCGTAAGATCCATGACGCCCCACCAATGACGCTAGACTCTAGTATGAGCCAAGATGCAGCAGCCTATGCCCAACGGTTAGCGAGCATGAACACTTTGCAACACTCGAGTTCTAATGATGGAGAGAATCTCGCCATGGCATGTGGGTCCCAAGGCCTGTCCGCACAAAGAGCTGTCGATATGTGGTGAGTTCTGGAAAGGCGATAAAGAACTTTCCACCAAAACTTGTTTTCAGTACCTGACCAAACACGTGACGTGTATGGCATTTCTCTGTGGGAAAAATGTGCTGTCACGAGTCACCTAACATGTGTTTCTGACATATGTGCCTGAGTGATAAGCTAACGATTCTACATTAATCACTATTACCTGCATTCCGTCTAAAAACTCTCAGCAAGTTTATGAATGAAAAGAGTTTATGAATGAAAGCAAAGCTGTGAAGTGATTTTGTCAGTGAAGAAGGTTTGAAATCGTTTCTATCATGTCCGTTTATGAACAGAAATTGTGAACAGTCTCGAAGATGCGTCGCTCACAGTGACATTGTTATTCCCATTTTCCGGGCTGTTTTTGTTCAAGAAACCGAGAGAAAATCTCAATCTCAATTCTGAAGCCGCCTAAATTGTACTCAAAAAACCATACGCAAATTTAGAGCTCCGTACTTTCTCATTTATTTCTAAATGATGAGCTTACCTCGCAACCCCGTCCCTAGTTTTATGAAAAGAATGTTTATTAACATGGCAGAGATGAGCTTCTTTGCAAATTATTTTCCAAAAGAAGATGATATTCAACGGTCATTGTTTCTTTAAATTAGCTCCTTACTCCTTCCTTTCAACCATAGGTACGACGAAGTTTGCAAATACAACTTTAACAACGCTGGATTTGCATCTGGCACAGGGCACTTCACACAATTAGTTTGGAAAGGAAGTGAAAAACTGGGAATAGGACAAGCCAAATCCGGGCAATGCACCTACGTGGTAGGAAGGTATCGGCCAGCTGGAAATATGATGGGTGACTTCGAGAATAACGTTTTTAAGGGAAGTTTTAATAAAGAGTTGTACTGTAATAAGGGAAATGGCGGTGGCGGAAATGGACAGGGAGGTGGAGGCGGTGGGTGGGGTGGAGGCGGTGGTTGGGGTGGAGGCGGTGGTTGGGGTGGAGGCGGAGGATTAGGAGGTGGCGGGGGCGGTGGATGGGGAGGTGGTGGTGGCGGTGTGGGTGAAGGTGGTTTGGGAGGTGAAGGCGGTGGTGGAGGAGGAGGTTGGAGACCCGGAGGTGGGTATGGAGGTGGTGGCGAAGGCGGAGGCGGGAGACCTGGAGGTGGAGGCGGGGGTGGAGGCTGGAAACCCGGTGGTGGAGGCTGGGGGCATGGTGGTGGAGGCGGAGCTGGAGGTTGGGGACCCTTTGGTGGAGGTGGGGGAGGAGGCTGGAGACCCGGGGGTGGCGGCGGAGGCTGGAGACCTGTGGGCGGAGGTGGGGGTGGAGGCTGGAGACCCGGTGATGGAGGTGGTGGTGGAGATGGAGGCTGGAAATCTGTAGGTAAGGACGGAGGTGGAGGCTGGAGAACCGGTGGTGGAGGCTGGAAACCTGTAGGCGGAGGCGGAGGTGGAGGGTGGAGACCCGGTGGTGGAGGTGGGGGCGGACGCTGGAAATCTATAGGCGGAGGCGGAGGTGGAGGCTCGAGATCCGGTTTTAGAGGTTGGAAACCTGGTGCAGGAGGTGGAGGTCGGAGACCTGGAGGTAGAGATGGAGGTGGAGGTGGGGGATTGTGACCAGGAGGTTGAGGTGGTGGATAGCATCGGTGCCGCCGTTAATCACTCATCTATATATTTTTGAATAGAAATTAATATTGACTTTATGAAATTTAAGTAAAATCTTCTGTATTTTCATTTTAAATAAAGGTTAATGTGCACTCTGAGCAAGACCATTAAAAATCACAATTTGTGTCCGTTATAATTGTTTGATCGTGGTAAGGAGAGCATTCTTATTCAAGCCAGAGAAGAAGCTGATTAAGTTAAGGCTGCGGCAGATAGAAGGCGAGATCAACGAAATACGAAGAGATGATCGATGAAATGAGATGTTGACTTTTCCTTTCTTGTCATTTACCGTTATTTTAGTGGTTTCTTATTTTGTTTATTTTGTTAAGTCGACAGCCACGCTACGTTCTACGTTGTCCTCATCTTTTTCTTTTACAGTCTGCTTCTAAATTACCAAGCGAGGAACAAATTATTCGTATTTCAACCTGTATCGTTCCATTCGAAAGTCACTTTTTTGTCATTGACGCTTAAGAACGTGTCCACCTGAAAACCATGCAGACGAGTCTACGCGAACCCTCACTGAATTCGCTCAAATTTGGCTCACTTGCTGCCCACAATGAGCCTACAATCTAGACCAAACGGTTTATCCAGATACTAATGTTTTTAGGGAGCTATACTAGTTTTAAATCTTTCTCAGAACATGCGCAAAAATCCGTGCCAATAATGTAGTGAATTCATGATGCTGGTGTTTCTCCAAAATCTCAAGCCAACAAAAAATATTTTGTTAAGTGAAAGTAGAAACCTAGATCTTTATGTACACACATAAAAAGATATGATTGTCCGCTTTTATATTTGTGAGCCATCAATGAAATTTGACAATTTTCACCACCTTGCGAAATAACGGAAAATACCCCTAAAATAGCGGGGAAAAGCAAACAAGCGGCCATGTTTTGATTCATTTCAATGGTTTTTTCAGCTTGCACAATTGATGATTTAGGCAATTACGAAAATAAAAGTGTGTGATGTTTACAGTTTAGGTGAAGAATTTGCCCTTGAAGTACGGCAATCCGGCGTGCCTGGGAGGGTCACGTGACACGTCCCGGAATGTCGTAATACCGATTCCGCTTGTTCATAGGTCTCCATAGCGCGAAGAAAACTTCGAGAAGATCTTTAGGAGTATTTTGAAAAACCAAGTTTATGTTTCATTCCAGTTTTATCTCATCTAAAAATCATATAGGAAGCCCGGCCGCTTTTTATTTCATTTATTTATTTTTTATTGCACCGCAACTTCTAGGCCCTTTTAAGTAAGAAAAGTACTTATTTGTTTGCAGTAAAAGCAAAGTAATGATCAGGTATATCGAAAATGAAAATTAAAAATATTTTGGTTATTTTGGCTATTTTTGTTTTCCGACGGCATTATTTTGGAAACGGGCTGAGAGGATTACTTGACACGCACAGATACCGACAATTCCCACGCTTTCTATGCATAACCATACTAGCAGACATTTCGTAAAGATGGGCGATTTTAAATGTGTGTGTTCTTTTCAGCAATATTCTAAGAAAGAACGTAACGTTTATGCTCGAAACAAGAGCGTCAGATCTATTTTATTGTGAAGAATTGTTCTTGCAGCACAAAAGAGCACTTGTATGGTTTGGATATATCAACAAAGTTGAAATGGTAAATTGGCGACCGTACCAATTACAGAAGCTGACGTTTCGAGCTTTAGCCCTTTGTCGGAGCGATATATTGTTATTGTTGATATATCCAATTTATTTCGTTACCCCCCCCCCCCCCGACGCAGCCCCAAACAGTTTTTTTAGAAACTATCAGCCTTTATTTACTTGTATGGTTGTTTAGCCTCCCGGGAAGGAGTAGAGGAAGACGATAAATTATGTTTGGTCCGCGTTGGATTATTCGACGAGTGCGGAGAGGATCTCACAATTTGTCCCGAGCACAGCAACAAATTTGGCTTGGGATGGGGGCCAAGTAAAGTTTGTAAATATCCTGAGCATCAGAGCAAACAGAAACCGTACAGAGGGATATCCAGGGAGTTGTCGAGAAAAATATACTTACCTTTTAGCTTCGGTGTGCTTTGCGAGACTGGACAAGGAAACTCATTGCAATGCTGTGTCGGAATACCTGCTACTTTTTACAATGAACACAGCATGAGATAAAATATAAGTTTTGTCATGCCTCCGAGTTAAAATAATATTATTATTTTGGTTTTCTAGGGATATGTAGGAAATAATTATCTAATTACAGCGAAACTGTGCGCTGCTCCGAGGAGACAACTAGTGATACACAGGTAAAATACTTAGTTCTTATTAACCGAGCGGGAGGTCTGTATGGGAGAATCTTGACCGAGGTCGCCAGTACAGACCGAACACAGTGAAGTCTGTACCAACGATCGAGGTCAAGATTCTCCCATACAGACCGACCGATCTAGCACGGTTAATGAGATGTTTATTATATATGGCTGTGTCTTATATGCCAATTTTTTTATCTTCTATGTACCTTTTTTTTTAGACCGGTCTAGATGCCGGTCTAGATGGGAAAATCTAGACCGCTTTCAACATTGATTTCAGCCAATCAAATTCGTGAATTCGGTAGTTCCCAGTCCTTGTGAGACACAGCCATATAATGATGCGAAATATTAGTGCTTTTCTAAACCGGTAGTCATCCCAGTAAATTTAATTTCAGACTTTAATGCAACAATAAGGCAACATTCCACATGCAGTTTTCATTTCGAAAAGTCCTGGCAGCGATTGCCGGTCGAATGTATACTATACTCTATTTGCAAGTGGGGTGGGGGAATGAAAAATTTTGAAATAAATTGTTTGCAGAACCGTAAAAACTGAAATAAATTATCTGCAAGCGCAATAAACCGCAATAAATTGTATGCAACCCCCCAAATAAATTGTTTGCTGCTGCAAAAAGGAAATAATAAGCTGTTTGCATGAAAAACAATTTTTGTCTCTCCCCCCTCCCTTCAGAGAAGTAATGGTCTGTCCCTAACAGCTTATATTTGTGCGCTCAAAGCATGGTTACTATGGTTACAAGAAAAGACACGGTCGTTGTACCCTTTAAGGCACCCGAAGAAGGTAAAATGTGAAGGATAATAATTTAATTGTGTTCCCACGGCACACCCTATTTTCAAACGGAATGAAGTAAGATTGCCACATTGATGCGCCACGCAAAC
>NC_142521.1:5872500-5907500 GCF_964205215.1 Stylophora pistillata | reverse complement strand
GTCTGTGGAAGAAGCGACGACGTCTGCTAGATTTGCACCGCCTGAAGGCTAGAGGTAGGTAAAACTTCAAGCGGGCTTTAATGGACGCAATCACCGCAACGGCACCAGGACGAACATTACGGAACCGGTAATCGTTCCTACACAACCAAATACAGTACTTAGAAACATTAAGAAGGTAGACGAAACCCCAAGGGACAGAAATAAATTCACTCGTCTTAAACCCGAAAAGAACATGACGTAAAAGAATGACAGGACTCATAGGGGAGAAAACGAACAACAAAGACTGGACCCAGGAGAGAACACTCTGAGCAAGCGGACAATAGTAAAACAGATGCTCAAGTGACTCAACCTGGGGACCGCAAAAACAGAACGGAGAAACCGACAAACCAAAAAGAGAGAGGCGCCGAGCGGTGTACAGAACGCCATGCGCAATCTTCCAGTTAAGGTCGGTGACACGACGATCCAGGTCGAACATAGACAGGGTACGCCACGTGGCAGGCCAATCAAGATTAGGGAATTGAAGTTCATACTTGTACACACAACGGGGCTGGACCATGTTCTCAGAAAGGAGATACAAATAGCATGACTTAGAAGACATGCTGACAACAGGGGAACAGACCAAAGGAGACGAAGAAGCATAAACAAGGCAATCCCTGGACGTGGCAAAAGACCCATCAAGTTTCCGCCACGCTAGGATCAGAGACTGGTAGAATGGTGGCAAGGCTCTAGAGTCAACAGAAAAAGGGCGGGAAAACGCAACGAGAGGAGAGACACCAAGGACAGACTGAAACCAAAACGACATCAGTGAGACCCAACTGGAGGGAGAGGAGGCAAACCTCCTCACCCATTGACCCAGAAGAGCCCACACCTTGAAGCGAACACTGACCACTGAAAAACCACCAAAAAGAGCTGGCTGCACTACTGCAGCGCGGGCGACGAGCTCCCGCTTGCCAGACCAAAAGAATGAAAACACAAGTCGAGTAAGCTCCGTCTCCACCCAAGCCGGCATGTGGATGAGTGACGCCACATACCAGACCCGGGAGAGGGCGAGAGCATTAATAACGAGAGCCTTGCCGCGAAAGGTCAGAACACGTGAACGCCAGGATTTGAGAACATGGTCCACCGCAGAAATGCGCGGGCGCCAATTATCCTCTTCTAGGTTACCAGGACCGATAAACACTCCAAGGACCTTGAGTTTCGAAGGTGTCCAATCGAAAGGGACGGGGGAGTCCGTACGGCCCCGCCAGCCGCCCAACCAAAGGCCCTTGGACTTTCCGAAATTAATCTTTGACCCGGACGCCCGCTCATACTGATGATAAACTTCCAGAGCAGCTTTGATCCCATCGTCGGATGTTAAAATTAACGACGTGTCGTCAGCATACTGAGATATGGGGGAAAGTGGGGGACACCCCGGGAGGGAAAGGCCAACGATACGGGGGTTGGAGCGAATACTACAGGCAAGGACCTCCGAAACCAAAACGTACAACAGAGGAGACAGGGGACACCCCTGCCGGACACCTCGCGAGAGACCGAAAAACGGTGTCAGATGACCATTTACATTAATGGCACTTTGGACCTGCCTGTAGAACAAGTCTACCCAAGCAATGAATTGGGGGCCGAAACCCATGGTGACAAGGGTAGATCGCAGAAAGCCCCAATCCACCCGGTCGAAGGCCTTTTCTTGGTCAAGGGATAAGATTGCAACCGCGGTGCCCGTAGACTCCGCATAACTCACAACATCACGGAGAAGGGTGACATTCTCCCCTATGAACCGACCCGGCACTCCACACGTCTGGTCCCGGTGCACGACCAGGTGAATGACACGGAGGAGCCGGCCAGCAATGGTTCGTGATGCCAGTTTATAGTCGACATTCAACAGCGAAATGGGACGCCAATTCTTTGGATCAAGACGATCCCCCTTTTTAAAAGACAACGAGATCACACCTCTACGCTGAGAGAGAGACAAAGAACCGGAGGAAAAACAGTCGTTAAGAACAGCTACGAGATCAGCACCGACTACGTCCCAGAAACGAAGATAGAACTCCGCTGGAAGGCCATCCAGTCCAGGAGCCTTGTTCCGCTTCATGCCCTTGAGAGCCTCATAGACCTCGAGGGGGGTGAGAAGGCCCTCACAACTATCAGCCCGATCTCGCGGAAGGACAGAAGACAGATTACCCAAAAGAGAAGATTGGATCAAAGTGTCAGTAGGAGAAGCCGTATATAAGTCGGAATAGAAAGAGCCGAGAGTGGCACACAAAGCAACAGAAGAAGAAACAATAGAGCCACCGGGCTCTCTCAGCGCAGAGATGCGGCGGTCGGCAGACCGCTTCTTTTCCAGGCGGAAGAAATAGGCCGAGGAGGACTCACCCTCCTCAACCCACTTAACTCTTGATCGCACTTGAGCACCCTTGGCAACGTAGGTGTCCATAGCTGCCAGATCCGCCAGCGCAGATCGGTAAGGGCCCGCGCAGGAGGTCATGCCAGCATCCAGCTTGGCCCGAAGATGATCGATCAAGCGAACGAGGGCAGCCCTCGATGCAGATGTTTGAGATGACTTTTTGCGACAGTACCTGATGGTAAGGCCTTTTATCCGTCCTTTCCCGCGGTCCCACCATTTGGCGAGAGAGGGGAAGCCAGGAAGGGTACGACGCCACGAAATCCACTCTTCCCTAACGAGCTGGCAATATTCCGGGTCATCTAACATGGATATGTTCAGTTTCCAGTAGCCTGGCCCAGGTGGGACGACGTCGGGAACAGAGACAGACAGCACTACGGCACTGTGGTCCGAAAAGGGGCAGCAGTACATAGCGCAAGAGGACACCGATGGGAGCCAGGCAAAGGGCACCCCAAACAGATCAATGCGCGACGCCAAACTGCCATCCCACCTGGTCCAGGTGAAACCCGAGGAGGAGGGATGGAGGTAACGCCACACATCCATAACACAACATGCCTCGAAAAGCTGGGCCAGCGAAGAGGAACTGTCTCTGTATGAACTTGCAGGTTCAGAACCACGCCGGTCAAGGGCTCGGTCAAAGACGGCGTTGAAATCCCCAGTAAGCACAGTAGGGACAGATGGATCGACTTTTGAATGGAGGTCATCAAGGAATTTATTCCGCGCAGGGTTGCAGTTAGGGGCATAGACACAGACCACACGGAAGACTTTGCCAAAGAGAGAGAATTCACATTGCAGATAACGACCATCGGCAGACCAGGAGTTTAGAAGAGATAAAGAAGAACGATAGAGAATAACACAACCACACGAGTGAACAGAACCAGGAGCCAACACAGACGAAAAGACGGACGATGAAAACCACAAAGAACACTCAGCCAGAGTGACACAATGAGTTTCTTGCAGGCAGACAACATCAACCTTCACGGGGAGGGAACGCAACTACTGCAGAAAGCCAAACCTTTTAGACTGGTCCCGCAGACCATTACAGTTTAAGGTAAGGATGGAAAGAGCCATCACTGCGCACAAAAGGGAAGCCATCATGCTTAGGTCTTCTTCTTACCGCCCGAGGACCTCTTGCCAGCCTTACCCAATGCTGCTGCAGATGGTTTTGCAAGCTTCTTACGCCGGGACAAAGCCGACGTAGCCGGAGGTTCTGGATCCGGGTCTTGGGGGGTTGACTCAGAACCAGCGTCCGATGCAGGCCTCTTACGAGTAGCCATGGCCGGAGCTGTATCCATTTCGGAAGGCTCGTCGGCCAGGGCCAAAGAGCTAACATTATTCTTACTGGTACCTTTACCACTAGTAGAGCCTTTTTTGGCATTCTTATCCTCTTTACTATTTACTTTAGCAGGGACCACACTTGCAGTTTCCCCTTTACTAGATAAATTATCAGTAGCGCTACCGTGATTAACGTTAACTACACTAATTGAATTAGGGGCACTGTCAGTACCACCATTTACTTCATTACTAGACACTAGTTCACTATCATTATTTTCAGTTGACCCAGAAGGGGTCTTACCCGAGGCGTCTGCCCCTCTAGTTTGCTCATCATTCGGAGCCTCACTATTTCCTTTACAATTACTGACATTACTCTCTGACCCAGTCCGAGGAGAAAGATCAGTATTAGCGCTGGCATTGGTTAGATACTCAGCGAACTCAACCTCTTGTGGGGCACTATCAGCAAGTTGTCTAACAAAACTATTAGCTGCAACAGACAGCATTTGGACTGCCTGGGTAGCATAAGCCTCATCCTCAAAGAGAGGAGCACCCGACACCGAGGCCTGGGTACTAGCCGCTATCCCATCGGCCACAGGGTCACCACTGGCCGGGGGGACGACAGGAATCTGTGCCTGTACCAGTTGGCCGCTGGAGTCCAAAACAGGGGTGCCCAATTCCATGCCTGACACCTGGGAGGCCGCTTCATCCACCAAGGGTTCGGCTTCACTATCACCATCGACAGCGTCTTCGCACTCGATATCACCAGCCGCCTCAGCAGCATCGCCCTCATCAATGTCACCCCCATCATCGCCAGCCTCTTCCTCCCCACCAGCGCTACCAACCGGGGCCCCAGGGGCCACCGGGGGGGCCTGGGGAAGGATCCATGCAGATGTACACTCCCTAGCAAAATGCCCCGCCTTGTGGCAGCGGCGGCACTTACCCTTATCAGGGCACTGTTTTGCCGCGTGTCCAACTTGTCTACAAATATCGCATCGCAAAGGCTGGTCACGGTACCACACCTTGCAGCGAATACCCCCGATGGAAATGAAACGAGGGATTTCCTTTTTGACAACCATTTTGACAAGACGGCAGCCAGTAGAGACTGACGGCTTGCCAGGCCACATTTGATGGCGGACAGACTTGATCTCACCATGGCTTGAAAGCGCGTTCTTAACTGATTCCACTGGGCCCTCATAAGGAAACCAGTGGACGACGACCATACTAACTTGA
This sequence comes from Stylophora pistillata, assembly GCF_964205215.1. NCBI lineage: Eukaryota > Metazoa > Cnidaria > Anthozoa > Scleractinia > Pocilloporidae > Stylophora > Stylophora pistillata. Next base: position 5,902,600 of record NC_142521.1, on the reverse strand, counting down.
GGGGGTGGTGGGGGGGGAGAAATGACCTCACACTCGACCCCATTAAGAACCACCGACCCACATTCCTGATAGTGGAACATAGCTAGCGCACCCTTTTCATCATCAAAAGTCACCCTGGCAATAAAACCGGGGCACTGCTGGATAGACACAACTTTAGCAACATGCCCAGTTTTCTCTTGGAAGTGGGCATCTATATAATTAATTATTTGTGTGGAACTTGTCCCATTAGGGAACAAATTACAACGTATGTCAATGGTTCTTTGGAAACCAACCATAATTAAGATTTTGTAGTGCCCAGAACTCAACAAGAAACGTGAGTTCGGCCCCACGCAACACAGCCCAAAACTGGATGGGCGACCGAAAAATTTTTTTTTCGCCGAAAACACACCGGAAAAATCGGAAAACGCCGAACACCCGGAAACCACGGTCGAAAAAGGCCGAAGAAAGGACCGAAAAAACCCTCCGAAATCGGCACGAAGCCGGAAATCGGCAGGGTTGCCGAAGAAGTCCGAAAAACGCCGAAAGATAAAAAGGCGAAAGAGGACTAAAATCGACCAAAAGACAAATACTCACAAGAGTCCGTGCCCCAAGAGTGATCCTGCGCAGAATCCCAAAGCAGAGTGAATACTGTGGAGGTGAAGGAGTAAATCCTGGGCCTCATCAGTGCAGTGCTAATGCTAGGATGGGGGAGAACCGAGACGGTCACCCCAAACGACCCAACCTTTGTGGTATCGTCTAAGCCATGCCAGAGTGCTCAAACTAGAGTAAACTAGCGATAAACACGCATTTGAAAGGGGTCGAGGGCATATGCAGGGCTCTATAAAGTGTCAGCGTGGGAACCGGGGACATAGAGTGGGGAAGTGAGTGAAGGTCGAATCGCTTCCCAGCCACCCAGTTCTGACCCAGGCAAAGAAAATTGCGTAAACAAACCAACGTTGAGCAATTTTTGCGGAGGAGAACAAGTCAATGCTTACGGCGTCTGTGAAAGTTCACCTTGCCGGCGAGGACATAGTTGCTCTGTGTGACACTGGCTCGGGTGGCATGGGCATGGGAGTGAGTTTGATCAATGAAGATGGAAAAATAATTACACCAAACACTCGTAGACTTACAACTGTGGCTGGACAAACATTGAACATCTTGGGAGAGATTGTTGTAGATTTCGTACGTAATGGTAAATTAATACAGCTGGAGATGCTTGTCACACTGGGGATTTCTCGTCGATTTTGATGTAGTCATGAAATCGAGGCTCTTCGTTCGCCACACGCAGATGGCAGGTTAGAAATCCCAATCCAACACGGCGGCCAGCTCTGCAAAAAGTGCGATAGCCAAGGAAATATCAAAAGAAATAGTTGAATTTTACGGAAAAATCGAGATGAAATATTAAAGTGGTATTCAAAGGGAAGATGTTCCACAAAAGCTGGCAGTGGCAGACTTATTTAAGTAGCTTACGGTACTTAAGGAGCAAACTATGAAGTCCCACTCGGAGGCAAATTTGAGGGAAAAGTTGAATTTCAAGAAGTGTGACTTACACCTCATGGCATGCAGTGAGGTAAGCTACCGGAAAAAGACATTGATGCGAAGACAATTTTTAACAACATAGCATTCGCATCCGTGGGTCATTGAGTTTACTTCGCGACTTCAGGAGGATATTTTCAAGCATATTGTTAATATATTTACAAGCACATCAAATTTCGGTGTACAGACTCGCCCTGGACGCAGAAAAAAAGTGCAGATTGTAGAAGTTACAAGTAAGGCGAAGCTTCAACAGATGTTGCGTTTTTGCTTTGGCAATGAGGAGACCAATTTGAAGAGGGAATTCCCAGGAAAGGGAAAGACAGACATTATTTTTGACAGAGAGAAACCTCTCACTGTTACTTACAACTCTCAAAATTAAGTAATGAAAGTACATTGTCATTACGGAGCATGGAATGATGATAATGTTCCTCAATTTATCTGACATTGTTGCTGAAAGGAGGTTCAGGAACTGTTTTGTCCTGGTATGTGTGTGTTAGTATGTGTGTGTGTGTGTTAGTGTGTGTGTGTGCATGCGTGCGTGCGTGTGTGTGTGTCTGTGCGTGCATGCGTGTGTTTGTGTGTGTGGCCGATTTAAGGTTTTGCCCACTAGTGGCCGATTTAAAGTTTTGTCCACTTGAGGCCGATTTGGGGTTTTTTCCACTAGTGGCTGATTTGGGGTTTTGTCCACTAGAGGCCGATTTGGGGTTTTTTCCACTAGTGGCCAATTTGGGGTGTTCTCCAGTAGTGGTCGATTTAACGTTTTGTCCACAAGTGGCGGATTTGGGGTTTTGTCCACTAGTGGCCGATTTAGGGTTGTGTCCAGTAGCGGCCGACTCGGGGTTTTGTCCACAAGTGGCCGATTTGGGGTTTTGTCCACTAGTGGTCGATTAAAGTTTTGTCCACTAGTAGCCGATTTGGGGTTTTGTCCACTAGAGGCCGACTTGGGGTTTTGTCCAGTAGTGGCTGATTTGGGGTTTTGTCCACTACTGTGGCTGAACTAAGGTTTCGTCCACTAGTGGCCGATTTGGGATTTAGTCCACTAGGGCCGATTTGGGGTTTTGTCTAGTGGTGGCTGATTTGGAGTTTTGTCCACTAGTGGCCGATTTTGGGTTATAGCCACTTGTGGCTGATCTGTGATTTTGTGCAGTAGTGGTTTGAAGTTGTGGTTTTCGCCACGTGTGGCGTATTTGGGGTTTTGGCCAGTTGTGGCCTATTTGAGGTTGTTGCCACTTGAGGCCGATGAGTGATTTTTTTCCACTAGTTGGTGATTTGTAATTTTTTCCTTTAGTGGCCGATTTGAGGTTTTGGCCACTTGTGGCCAATTTGGTGTTTTGGCCACTTGTGGTCGATCTGTTATTTTCTCCATTAGTAGCCGATCTGCGATTATGCTCACTAGTGGGCGATCTGCGATTTCTGCCACTAGAGGCCGATTTGGGGTTTTTGCCACTTGTAACCGACTTGGGGTTTGGGCCACTTGTGACCGAGCGTAGTGCGTGGGATGACCCAGCAAATAATTCTTGAATGGGACTTTTGTTTAGTACACAGAACTGTCGTAGATACAAGAGCGGGTATTCTACGTTTTAACGGCGGATCAGCTCCTTTGTCGAGCAGAGAGGAACTAGCCCCAAAACCGGGTATGGTGCGATTACGTGACCAAATACAAATACCAGCCAGATCAGAGAAACTTGTTCTGGGGCAGATTGATGGTACAGTGGTGTGCAAGTACAATGTCTTAGGGGACCCTCAAAATGTGTTTGCTAATGAAGACGGATTGGCAGTTGCAAAAACCGTATCAGCAGTAGAAAAGGAATGTTGTACAGTGCAGATTGCTAATGTGACCAACACTGATTTGACAATTAAAGCTAGGGTACCATTGGGGGTTAGATACCCCGTGAGACCAGATTAACAGATGGAGTGCGCAGCGATATTTATGTATAAACTTGAGCAGTTGATATCACCGGAAGTGGTCGGTGAGGCTACTGTACTTCCTGGTGAAGCAAGTAATCGGAAGTTGCCGGATATTGATTTGTCCGAATCAGAGTTAACAAAGGAGCAGGTGGGTCAAGTTCAAGAATTACTCTCGGAGTTCAGAGATGTATTTAGTAAAGATCGTAGGGATCATGGCAGGACCAGTTTGCTAACTCATTCCATAAATACTGACGGGTCCGCTCCTATTAAGAAGACAAACTACAGACTACCCCAGTCGTACATGCAGGCCGCGGAGGAGCACGTTAAGGAAATGGCGGAAGACGATTTAATTGAACCTAGCCATGGCGTGCGCCAATTGTTGTGGCTCGTAAGAAAGATGGTTCGTTGAGGTTCTGCACAGATTTTCGCGGTCTGAACTCTGTAACTGTTAGAGATGCCCATCCTTTGCCCCGGGTGGATGCTGCAATAGATCAGTTGTCAGGATCTACGTTCTTCAGTTGCTTGGATTTATCTTCAGGGTATTGGCAAGTGGAAATCGATCCACGGGATAGAGAAAAGACTGCCTTTACAGTTGGCAGGGGACTCTGGCATCATAAAGTCGTGGCTATGGGATTGAAGAATGCGCCTCCAACGTTCCAGCGTTTAATGGCATTAGTTTTAAATGGAGTGGACTGGCAGCATGTACTTGTGTATATTGATGATATTTGTCTCTTTTCTACTATTTCTGAGCATCATTTGGCACTGTTGCGTGAGGTCTTCACCAAACTTAGAGCCGCAAACTTGAAACTGAAGCCTAGTAAATTTAAACTTTTCAAGCAAGTGAAGTATTCCTGGGATATGAAGTGTCGGCCAGTGGGGCGAGACCTGATCCAGCCAACACTGAGAAGGTGGCTATGTGGAAGACACCACAGAACGCGAGTGAACTGCGCAGTTTCCTTGGTCTTGCGTCGTATTATCGGAAATTCTGTCCCAACTTTGCTACTATTGTTGAAGACCCTGGTCGAAATTCTTTATATTTGAAACTCTTAAGGAGCCGTGTTGTTTTTTATACTCCTTTGATGTCAAGGAGTCGTTTCAGCTGTTTCCGAGTGATTTTGAAGGGGGTCTTTGTTTTCTACACACACGGGAGGGGGGGGGAGGGTTGTGTAGAAAACGAAGACCCTGGTTGAAGTGCTTTATAATTGAAAATCTTGAGGAGCCGTGTTGTTTTTAACATTCCTTTGATGTCTAGGAGTCATTAGAAGCAGTTTACAGCCATTTCGGAGTGATTTTGAGGGGGTCTTCGTTTTCTACATACGGGGGGGGGGGATGTGTAGAAAACGAAGACCCTCACGGTCGTGTAATTCGTTCCTCCAGAGACACTTTATTCTCATTACAAGCGGCGCCCATTTCTCTTTCCAGATTAGCAACACGCTCATGAAAAGCTGCAACTTGTGCCTCCTGTTTAACCTCCATGAATTTCGGTTCCACTTGTAACTCTTCGGTAGCTTCTGTTTTTGTATCCACTCCAATGGTCTTTGCTAGAGATCTTGCTTGTTCCTTCTCCAGAACTAGTTTACCCAGTTGCTCTAAAGTAAGTGTATCCCTCTGAGCGATCACTTTTGCAGTGAGCTTTGCGTCAAAAACATTTAATGCAAAAGCGTCAATAACATGCCTGCCAATTTCTTCAGCACTCGCACCTAGAAAGGCCTTGTTTGCTTTTGCCACAAGTTGAACAAAATGTTCGTTGATACTCTGGCTATCTTTACGCTTAAACTGCTGAAACTTATGTAAATGTTCTAGCACTGATTCTAGAACGTCGAACCTTTCCTCGAGTGACTTCCAATTAACATCAAGACGACGATGATCCACGGTTTCATCGACAGGAATCATTTCGTAAATATCATCTGCGTTACCTTCTAGGAGACATTCTATCCTTTTGCACTTTATTTTTTTCAGTGCTTATTCCTTTTGCCTGAAACCATCTTTGACACTTCTTCCATTGGAGAAAAGGTTTCTCGTCCTTCCCTTTATCGCCATAAAAAACGCCAGGCGCTGGTATCTCCACGCTCGCCATTCTCACGGCTATTCAGCTTCTAACTCAGCGTTCACATGAACTGGAGTGAATCCCGCCGCTGCCACCAGTGTAGCAAGAGAATAGCCACCTTAAGTTGTGCTGCAATCTCGCTTTAAAGGGTAGGGTAACAGCTGCCAGTTATCACACTGTTTGAAAGTTCAATCGAGCATGCATTTTAAACGTTCTATCGCCGAGACTCCGCTCTAGAGGTTCGTGTCCAGTCACCCTACAGTTCATCTGTTACACATGTAAACTATAGGACTACACTGCTTAATTACTTATTACTGTGAAACTAGGAAAGCCACGAACACTTTGATTTGATTCTCACAAGACAGTTGTGTATAGTTCAACACAAAATTCGGGAGTGAGCAAACTCCCTTCTGCTGCTGTTTAGTTGTCTTGAACTGCAAGGACATTATATAAGTACATATATTTCTGGAGTTCACAGTTTCTGGGTGTCACAGTAACAATGTGGACAAAATAATTTTGCTCTTGAGAATAACGAAAAGTAGTACTTTGTAAAAGTTTATCAGCATTCTGATTTTTTTCCGAAAATGAAAAGCTGCACAAACACGAATCCATAGTAATTTGTTTAAGTAAAACACAAGTCATAGAAATAAACAGGCTATTGATTATCTTGGAAACCATGGTATACCACAGTTTCGCTAGAAAAAGCATTGCATGAAGGCCTAAAGGCATTGCATGACAAAGGGAGAAGATTTGAACTTTCTGCAGAATAAGAACAAGGGAAAACTGGCTGGGAGAGTACTGCTCAAAGACACCTTAAAACAATAAATATGGCCTTTCAGGAGATATTTTCATCCCGCTACAAAAGCTTAACTGAGCACATATGTGCTAAAATTTGTATTATGAACTTCTGCGTCACCAGCAAGCCGCTTTTGAAGCTCTAGCTACCTCATTTCTTCACTAGCCACGTTAAAATGCTTTCCTCAAAAGCGACGGCCTCTTCCTCGATTGCACGCGGCTCTACTTCTTCGTCGCACGGAGCGCGATATATCCAATATTTCTCCTCAACAGTACAACAATAATTCATAGACCCCTCATCGGCAGAAACAGAACCATCACTGTCATTTAAAATAAAGAACAATGACGATTTTCGAGCAAGCCCGCCACTGAATTTACTATTTACTTCGACAGAGCTTCGATGAAAGGAATAATATGACGTCACAATGGGGAAAGACGCTAAAAATTATCCTTGGCTCAGTAGTTGCAGTTTGAGCAATGGCGGACGAAATTTAGTGAGTTTTAATAAAAAAATTTTCGGACTTTTCTTGCCGCGATAGGTCTGAATTGTATTTTTTTCTTTTTGTTTAGGATTTAAACTTAAATTGTCGGCATAAAACATTTGTTTTGAAGAACATCAATTTTCGTCTCAGTAGCACTTAAGTAATGTAGTACATAATCTACTGCTATCCTTCAAAAACCTTTAGTAGTATCAAGATAATTAATTAAACTAGACCAGACTCAGCATGGCTCGGGTTTATTCCTAGTTCAGGGTAGTTTTCGTTACATATTTATTATGATTCAATTAGGGACGGAACATTATTTTTCTGGAGAGGGGGTATGAGAAATAGGTTTCGGACTCATTGGACAAACAAAACTTGTTTTGCCCATCCAAAAATCTGGACAAAATTTGTCTCTGCCAAATTTTCAATTTTGTCAAGCGTGGGCGCACTGAGACACAGGAAAATATCAGTTAAGCACAAGTGTCAATCACACGGGAATACTGAAAAACCATCCCTTGAACGCCGTTCGCTGGAAAGGTTAATGTGATCTCAGGAATCATGGTCTCATGGTGATCTTTAACCTCTTCGTTTGGATATGTTGTCTCAGTATATTATTGCTTGTATTCAGTTTTTTTCTTCCTTAAATTCGTTCACCTCCAGCAGAGGCAGTTGCTACTTCTACTATACCAGTGGAGGCTTCACCTTGTTCGATTGCAACTGGTTCTAGAGTACCACATCCGATCTGTCCGTAGAAGGCAGCAAAGGTCTCATCCTTATTGACCCCTTACTATTAGAACCTACCTAGGCCTTGCAATTCGTGGTTTGAAATGCGTACTTCTTATGCAGACCATTACTTAATTTTCGTAGGCATAATATCTTCGAAGAAGTCTTTCATCACCAGATGAGAATGTCGCGCAACACGTCTAACGGTCCGTAGGCCATTCTTCGTTAAGCTACAAGGGAAGACACGCGGTTGAGGAACCGCATCCCACCAGAAAGTGTTCTGGATTTCGGACTATATCGCTTATCACATGGTGGGTGGAAAATGCAGGCATTGCAATGAATTTTGCTCGTGAAGCATTCACTGATGTCTTAAATACTTCGACTAGAAATAAAAATCAAATTTTCTTGATTGACATTTTCCATCAAATCATGGCCCGTAAATTGACAAATCTGTCAGATGTCACGGCTGACAAAAATTTGTCCTGCTTCGAGGCAAGACTACGGCGCCTTTGAAGTTCGGCGAGCCTTGACAAAATTTGGTAGGGAACTGGTGACAGATTTTTTCGCAAAATAAACAAAAATTTGCCTAGTACGTCTGGGCTCATATTGAAAAAAACATTGTTTGCAGGGTCTGAAAAGACAAAATAAATTGTTTGCCAACGTGATGGGGTAAAAAAAATGTTTATAGAGAGGTCAGGTAAGATATTAAAACATTTTTTTACCAAAACTGAAATAAAAAAAAATAAAGTAACAAATTGAAGCATTATTATAAAAATTAAGGTCATTCCTCCGAAAATAAACTGCCAATAGATTTTAGTTCATATTTTTCCACTGAATATTCATCATATGGAAACTAACATACCCTGAACTACAATCAGTACAGAGTATTGGACACAAACAAAAATTTTCAGTTTGTTTTAGATAGAAAGCTGGATCTTTAAGGAAAAAATTGATTCAAATTGGTTGCCATGGCTACATAAATGCAAACCAGAAAATACCACATGGTATTCTGTTTTCCTCATTTATTCAATTTCCAGCGATAGAAATCAGATCAGTTTTTTCTCACACAAAGGTTATAGGTAGTTGATTAAAATTATTTAAAAAAAACGCGGGGTGCCCATGCTCCTTACTGAGTTACTGAGGGAACCTCAGTCCCCCTCCCTACCCTGCCATCCATACAAATGGCATTCTGCCAAAGGCCAAAAATTAGCAACAATATGATTTCAGCTTGTTTAGCACACGCAAAAGAAATATATGGACAAAAATCAACATAAAATACTTATATATTGAAATGTTGGTTACCATGGAGACCAGAAGGGAGTAATTTTAGAGGTATAGGGCTTCAATGTGCAAACTCTTAATGCTAGTTTGAATTTAAAATAGAATTTGTTTTTTAGAAATCTCTGTAACCGTTGCACTTGCTCAATTCTTTGGTGGCCTTTTCTGTTAAATAGATAGTAATGTAGCTGGTACAAATGTGATATGCAAGTAATGAATCCCATTTAGGGCAGCAAGTAATCCTGTACTACAAGGAATCTTCTTGTTCACCTTGATAGTCCACTTTGAGCAAAGAAGCCATAGCACAAGTGTTCTGATATTCAGAAACCAAATGTACTTACAAGTACCTGCGGTTGTGTACTGCATGTCACACCCCACATGCTGAAATACAATTGCATTCATTCATTCATTCATTCATTCATTCATTCTTTTAGTCACACTTATTCTACTAAAAATACAACAACGAGAAAGAGAAAAAGTAGAAAAAAAAAGAAGAGAGCTCTAACTATACATGAATTTACACAAAGCAGTGGAAAGAGTGTGAAGTAGCCAAAGGAGCCAAGCTTTCGAGTTGACCACTACCACAGAGCAGTTACGGATGGGTGAAAGTTTAATACACTTAAGGAGATAGCACATATACTAAATACTTAAAAAAGTAAAATAGAGCTCTATGATAGGTTAAAGTTGTTCAAGATGTCTGCCTGCCAAGTAGGAGGAGTTTATATTCTTTTTTAAAGCTTTTGGCAGGGAGACACTTTATTTTAATAGGTATCGTTTGCCAGATCTGTGATGCCACCACACTAAATCTTGCTAGACCATAATTGGTTCTAGAGAATGGTCTGTACAAGTTTTAATTAGTGGCATACCTAGTAGAGTAATTATGGACAGCTGAAGCTGGTTGGGCTAGATCATAGAGGACTGGAGGTATATTCTTTTTTTGATATTGAATTTTGTACACAATTTTTAATCCAAAAATATTCTCTAATCTTAAGATTTCTAACAGTGTGAAATATGGTGTAGAACTTTCTCTTTTGCTAGCAAAGAAGATGCTGCGGATACCGTTGTTTTGACTTATTTTGATTTTATTTAACCTGGTTTGGCATGCATTTACCCAGCACATCAATCCATATGTTAGATAGGGATATATGAGATTATAGTACAGTTGTTTGAGTGTGCTCACAGGTAAATAATGTCTAAGCTTAAATAGAATTCCGAAGTTTTTTGTTATTTTATTGTTTATGTGCTGGAGCTGAGCATCCCATTTTAAATGTTCATCAATAAAAACCCCCAAATATTTTATCTGAGATTTTTGTTCTATATTGCAAGCTGTTATTCTGATATTTGTTCTCTTTTTAAGTGAAGTAATAATCATATAATTAGTGTTCTTGAAATTAATTGACAACATATTTACTGCACAGTATTTTAAGACCTTTCTAAGTTCTTCATCAATAACTGATTGGAGCTGCTCAGGGTCTTTTCAAGAATAAAACATATTTGTATCATCGGCAAAAATGATTTCAGCTTGTTTAGCACACACAAAAGAAATATAAGGATTGCAATTTAATTTCATAAAAATCCTTCCCAATGCTGATGTGATAACTTTCCAAAATATTTTATCTTTTATTTCTATGACTGTGGCAATGAATAACGAGATAAATTACATATGGACAGTAACACTTGATAAGAAATTTAATTTCAGTTGGGGTCAAATTTAAGCCTTATTGATTATGACTCAGATACAATAATAATTTATTTGCCTATAATGTACCATAGCTGTAAAATGTAGCCATGAGTCCAGCTTACATTAGTATGTGGCATGGTTTTATTACACCAGGAAGAGATAGCTACAGAAAGCTAAGCTCTTTTACTTCATTCACCCTGAAAGAAACTACAGATATTTCTAATGATTCTTTTATTAGTGGTTACCCTTGGTTTCCTGTCAAACTTTCTGTCAGAACATTGAAAAGACCATCTACTCCTCCCCTTGAGTATGCCAACTGCAGGTGGCCAAGGCTCAGACCAGAAGCAGAAATCTTTTCAGCCGCTGAGTTGGATAGTTTCTTCAAATGAATGAGTGGCTGCAAAGTTTTTAGAGCCTTACTTTTCTCAGTTAAGAATACTGCATATTGTTCCAGCCATGAATTTGAGAAGCTGTGTTTCAGAAAAACAGCATCACTTAGATAGCTAGTACTCAAGTTTTGTAGAGGGGCCGTAAGGGGGGGGGGGTCAAGCGCACAGTTCACGTCATCTACCCACGTGATTGTAAACGAAATCGGAAGTGTTATGTATTTGGATCAATGTCACTATCTGTGTCGTGATTGTTAACGTCAGATTCAGTTTCATAGCTTTGCTCCGAAGCAGACAGGCACTCGCTTAAGATTTCAGTCTCGTTGAATTCTTCAATCCCTCTGTCACTGTCACACTGTGCCACGTCTCCAAACTCGTTTGCAGACGCCGCTGCCTCAGGCCAATTGTCTTGAAATATATAGTGGCAAGGTAGTATAAAAAATATACGATCCACTCAGTGACTACTGAGGTCTTAAAAGTTTTAATAACTGATATTATCATTCAATCTTGAAAGTTAGCAATTACAACTGATATCATAAATGTGGACTCATCTTGTCTTGTGACCATCGGTGTGACAACATAACTAAATACGCCGTTTCGCAAAAGACCTTAAGATATATCGGGAAGTAAATAGATCAGAGGATATTTACCGATGAAAAAAGTGAAAAAATTTTGTGCTTCTGCCTACGGTGAGAGATTGGTTAGTGTAACATTACAATCATACAGGACTCTTACATGTTGTGTAACTGTAAAACACGATCACTGTCGCGCAGCGACGAGGGCAATTTCTGCAACTTCCGAAAACACAAGTCATATAAATCCTTAATTTTACGAGGAACCATGTGATTACTTGTTTATAATATAAGGGGCAAAATGTTTTCGTACTGATCTCGCGCAAAAAGGGACGCCATTGTTACAAAACAAACCGAAATTTCTTTACCTTCGCATCCGTTGCTAAGCGATTTTCAGCCAATCATTTTCAAGTAATTTTTCCCGGGGCAATTACAATTGTTTTCGTGGGGCGAATAGTGGATTATTGTACATGACCAGCGCTATCTCCTTCAGTCGACCTCGTAGACCAGATGCTTGATTCTTTGGTCGACATCTCTGTCTGAGGGTAGAACGGAGTCTTAATAATGTGGTCTGTGGTTTTGCTTTCGGTTGGGAAAGATAGCAATGACGAGGGAGTCCTCATAGATGGATGAGAGGTAGATGTAATTCCTCAAAACTGAAATTACAAAATGTTTAACAATAAAAGCAACTACTCTTACTTTACCTTACATATTTTGCGACATTTTGTAAAGTCATTTTATCCAAAAACGTTCCAAATGTATTTTCTGGGTCGATCGATAACGAGCAAAGGAAAACATTCAAAACTCGGCACACTTACTTTGAAGACACGCTGCTCCTTGCCAACCTTTTAAGCACATTTTTTGACTGGTCTCTTCCTCACACGTGTAGTGCCCTTTGCTGCTGTTTTGTGCCATGCAGAATGCTGCGCAATGAGGTCCATACCAGTGCAGGTAACATACCTTGCTTCCATCGGTGGCATCACAACTATAGTGTCCGGCAAATTCATCCTTAGGGATACAGTTGGTAGAACAGTTAGGGCCATACCAAGTTTGGTGACATATTTTTGAACCGTCCTCAGATCCTCAATCGTAATGTCCCTCAGAGTTGTTGCTGGGTACACAATGCATTGAACAATTCCGACCAAACCAATCCTGGTGACAAATATTACTACCATCGAGATGATCGCATACGTAATTCCCTTGAGAGTCATTTCTTGGTGTCGAGTAGACAGTGCAGTTTTGCCCAAACCAACTCTGGTCACAAATCTTGGTCCCGTCCTCTTTGGCACATCGTTAGTGTCCTTCTGAATTGTTCGTTGTCTTGCAAAAAGTTTTGCATTCGGTTCCAAACCAATCATCCAGGCACATCTTGCTGCGATTTCTTTTATCGCACTTGTAATGCCCATTGGAGTTATCTTGAGGAGAACAGAAATTAGAGCAGTGGGCTCCATAGCAGTTCTTAAGACATCTTATTTCCATCGATCTTGTTACAATTGTAATGCCCAAGCGAATCACGATCATGAGGAACGCAATAGGTTCTACAACTGCTTCCATAGCAGTCTGGATTACAAATTACCCGCCCTGTCTGTGGGTGACACGTGAGATGACCCGCGTGATCATTTCTTGAGGCGCAATAAACTGTGCAGTTGGGTCCATACCAGTTACGTGCACACAGCTTACTCCCACTTGCAGTGCACTCGTGCTGATCAATAGAATCATTCCTGGATCGGCAGTAAATAGTACAGTTTTCTCCATACCAGTTAGGCAGACACTCCTTGGCTCCAGTACCACTCTGGCAAATGTAATGACCAACTGAGTCATTTCTTGGTGAACAAAAAATCTCGCAGTAGTCACCAAACCATCCCTTGAGGCAGATTTTTTCTCCGGTTGTGATATTACAAGTGTAGCCATGGAACGAGTCATTCCTTGCTTTGCAATCGCATAATGGTCCATACCAGCCCTGTAAACACATCCTGGCTCTGTTCGAGTCACACTTGTAGCCAGCCCTAGAATCATCAGTCTGTGTGCAATAAACACTACATTTATTTTTGTCATACCAGTTACGCAAACAAACTTTTCGCCCTCGGGAATCGCACTTGTAACTCGCCAGCGAGTTATTCTTAGGGACACAGTGCACCTTACAGGTGAGTCCATACCATCCTTTTAGGCAAATCTTTCTTCCTGTCCCAGGATCGCATGAATAATGTCCGTTCGTGTTGTCATCGTAAGGCATACAGTATACTTTACAGCTGGCATCATACCATCCAACGCGGCAAACCTTATGACCAGTAGTTTTATCGCACGTGTAATGACCTGCTATGTTGTCATCGCGTGCTCTACAAAGCCTGGTGCAACTGGGACCATGATAATCTTGGATTACACTGGACTGTATCAGATACAATGAAATATATGAAGTTCATATTATTTGAACTGCGGTATTAGATACGTATAATGCACGATCCTCGCAGTAGATAGCGCTATTTAAGCAATAGCGAAAATCAGACTTGAAAAAAATCAGGCCTGTACGGGATTCGAGCCACTGACCTCTGCGATACTAGTGCAGCGCTCTACCAATTGAGCTAACAAGCCAACTGGGAGCAGGCCGTTAAGTTGATTCGTAATAAACCCGTGAAAGTGATAAATCAGATGCAATGAAATATATGAAGTTCATATATCTTGAATTGCGGTATTAGATACGTATGATGCTCGATCCTCGCAGTAGATAGAGCTATTTACAGGCCTGATTTTTATTTACAGGCCTGATTTTTTTTTTTCAGGCCTGATTTTCGCTATTGCTTAAATAGCGCTATCTACTGCGAGGATCGTGCATCATACGTACTGGACTGTATATTGCAAAATAGTCGTAGATGGATTAACACTCAAACTGATTTTTCCGCCAAATCTGAGAAGAAGTCTATGAACTTGGAACGACAGTGACTGTCTTTTCGTATCCGTCTATCAGGTCATCCGATGATACTGGATCAAAATCCATGGCTTTGACACTTATTACGAACGAACCCTAGAAGAGTTATATAAAACTTTGGCTGTATCTTACTTTTACTGCTTCAAGAATGATTTCAGTGATAATTATAGTTCCTTAAGCAATAAGTGCAGTGATACTAAGACGGGAAATCACCATAAGGCAGCATGGTCGAGTGGTCAGCGTGTCGGACTTACAATCCGTTGCTCCCGGGTTCAAGTCCCGCCCTGGCCACTACCTGGATTTGTTTCACGGTAGCCCCGAGTTTCAAATCCTCGGCCATGCTTGTCATATAGCCAACTGGTTTGCCTTCGGTCAGTTGGGATTCTTAACAACGTTATTTTCAATTTGAATTATTTGTTTAAGTTGTTTCGTGGAAAACCTGTAAACTAGCTTCTAGCTAAATATTTCTCCACGTTAAACTGTTTATTTTTTTATATTTTTATTTTTTATATAAGGAAAGTTATTGATCAGCTGCTATCAGTGTAGTTGTCATGACACTGACTTGTTTTTTCTTTTTCTTTTTGCCGGGCGGGAAGGGTTAACATATTCATCAATAATTTCTTGTCCAGGTTAGAAAACAAACATTAAGAATAAAGGAAAGAAGAACTATTTTTTAAAAACACTGCAAGTAGTATAATTCATCCAGAGAAACAATGATGTACTTAAAAGCTCTCATAGACGATTCGTAAGGTTAATCTATGTGCCTCTGTCTGTTCGTCTCACTCCTGGCTTACTTTCCATGAAGAGAAACACAGCATGAAAATCAAGATTTACGAAGACTTAAATGTTGCGTAAATCTGCGTAAAGTTTTGTACGAAGCTTTACGTTAACTTTACGTACTATATAAGGGTAAGTAAAGAAAGCTTTACGCGAAAGTAGCGTAAAGCCAGCGTAAACCTTCCGTATAGTTTGTGAGTCGACTTTACGGTTATTTACACGTAGTGTAAATGAAACGTAAAGTTCTTTATTGTTTAGCCCAAATGGATCGAGCCCATAAAATGACATAATTCTTTGAGATGTAGGAGTTTTAATAGTTAAGCACAAATAATTATTTGTGCGAGCACAATGATGAAACATCACCAAAACAGTCTAAGCCTAGTTTGAGTTAAAAGCTTGCAACAATTTTCATTTTGAAAAATATGGTCTGAACTGGGACTTTGTCATTGGTAAACATAATATTCGGATTGTATTTTAGTTAGGCGAAGCTGAGCAAAAAAATCAATTTGCCTATTTCTCAGATTATGTGAAGGTGTAGTCTGATCGTCCGGGTGAGTGTAGTCCTGAGAAGGACTGTTGTCGGTGGTAGTGACTGACGTTTCGACAACCTGTGCGGAAGTCATCATCAGATTCAAGTGAATGATTGTTGTCAGTAGAATGTTCTTATTCCAGTTCGTGTGAAATGATCGGTTGGTTTTGCCGTGATGTTATTGGCTGTAAGACTCAAGTGACGTAAGTCGGTCGTGATTGGCCTGTTTCGATCTGTCGGTAAAGTTAGGTTGTCCACAAACCCATCACCACACTACGTCAGTTACAAACCAACGTTAAAGACAAAGACGAACCGAGGAACAGACAGGGAACGATTTATAAGATCAATTGTTCCGACTGCCAAGCCTCCTACATCGGTGAGACTGGCAGAAACCTCACAACAAGACTGACTGAACACAGACGGGCGACGAGGAAAGGTGATGACAGCAATCACATTGCTGAACACCATCGACTTACCAACCACAACATTGACAGGGACTCTGCGCAATGCCTAACCTACAGCACTGACTATTTGCTGGTTTACTAACTTAGAACAGACTCCCCTAAACAGATGTCAACAACTACCCGCTCCATACAAACGACTCATTCACGACATAAACATCACAAACGACCGAAAAAGAACGACCTTGGCTATCAATCATCTCATATCCAACGCGCGCTCGTGGAATAATTGTTGAATGTTACTAATCATGGTGGTTCTAAAAAGTCTCAAGTCAGTAGCTCACATTGTCAATCCATCCGTCCGTGTAGGCCCGATTGTATTCATGAATGTGTCATTCATTTAGTCAGTTGGCAAGTTAGTTTCTCTCTCTTTCGGTCACTAACGGGCCAGTGCGTCAATCAGTTGTGCTTTGATATTTCCGACCCCCCCATACGCTCCAAATGCACCTGTAAGTTTTTCAAAGACAACAAATTGCTCTCGAACTCATGTTATTACCTGTGGCGAATCTTGGGGAGGGGCATGGAGGACCCCCTTATTTTGGTAAAACAAATAAACGCAGAGGGAAGAAAGCCGGTAGGTGAACGCACACCAACTCAAAACTCAAAGTCTGGATCCGTCACTGATTACCTATGCTAAACGAATGCAGTCATATTTAAGTGCAAGACCGATGCAGTCGCTCTCTGACTCAGGAGTGCTCACAACCTTTAAAGAGAATCCACTTAATCCGCTCCTTGTAAATGCGCTCTCTTAAACATACACACGGAAAAATAATAACCGCAAGAAACAATATAAGCAAAGTAGGTTTCTTTCGCTTGAGTGACGTAAACAAAGTAAAAAAGTTTAATCTTCTAATTTTGAAAGTAAATGAAACTGCATTGAATAGGGTCGAGAAAAAGATAAGTACTGATCAGGTATCAATTCATATCGTGGCTTTTCCACAAAAAATCGATTTGTATTAGATTGTCAGATGTTTTGAGCTGTCTTTCATAATGTTTGTTTGTAAGTTAAGCTAAGATTTGACCTGACTCAGATTCGTTTCAACAGTACAACCTGTGTTATCGCTGATCAATCGTATATCTTTATTTTTTATAATATTCTAAAGAAAAGTTACATATCAGAGTTCCACAAATCCTTTTCGTTCGTGTATCAGTATTACGCATCAATTTTTGCTTTCATCGTTTATTTTCCTTGAGGTGCTTCCCGCTTTCCGCTTTATGACGATAATGACCCTTCAAGATACCCAAGGCAAACAACTTGTTTGCTCGCAACCTTTTTTCAAACAGCCCCTGCTTCAATGCAAGACGTATCACTGTTTTTCAATAAAGAGAAGACAGCAAAATTGTGCTTAGCGTGGACAACTGTCCAGCTCACCTACATTTAAATGATCTTAAAGCTATTAATTTAGTGTTTCTGCCGCCTAGTACCACATCCAAGACGCAGCCCATGGACCAGGGCGTAATAAGAGCTCTCAAAGCTCATTACAGATCAAAAGCTGTACAAATGTACATATTAACTGCAATTGAGAACAATAGGCCAATCCCAAACATCAGCATCCTTGTTGCTATGGATATACTTGTTGCAGCATGGGACAAAGTTACGCCAGGAACCATCAACAACTGCTTCAGAGCAGCCGGGATCTCACATCAGTCCCAAGAAAGCTCACTTTCTGATGACGATAATCCATTCATGACTTTGGCGGAAGAAATCGATAAGTTAAGGGAACGAGCACCTGAACTTGCAACGAAGAATGTCACGAGTGGCATTGCTGTGGAATGTGAGGATGGTGCGGCTACTTTTGAAGCTGATCCCTTAACTGATGAGGATATACTAGCAGAGTTTAACCACTCAGCAGATTCAAATGAAGAGGAGGAAGAAGAAATGGACGAGGACGAGATTGTGATTGTAGACGAGCCGCCAAAACCACCAACACAGTGTGAACTGCGGCATGCAATCGGCGTGCTTAACACATTCAGCTTTTTTCCTGATGATGCGCACCTCCATAATCTGCGGAAAAGTACCAGGAACATTTCTCAAATCATAGACCAGAGTTTCTCGGTAACAAAGAGGAAACAAGCTATTACAAATTATTTCAGCTAAATTGAGTGAGCGCTATATACAGACTCTACACGACATGTGTTCTGTAATGTACCGGTTTTGTTTTTTAAGTGCGTTTTGTTTGTAAATAAAGGTCAAGATCTACATTAAAAGTGATGTATTTTTGTTAAAATTTGAACATTTACTCATAATCAAAGAATACCCGGCCAATTAAGTGGTTTGGTGTTAAACCTTGAGATGAATTTTGTTCGCTAACTCCTTTATTTCATTTAACTTTTTCTCTTCCCTTTCTCCTTTTTCCTCTAAACGCAACAACCTACTGCCCCCTCTTATATAGTTCCTTACAATCTTTCTAGAAGATTCTACAGGTTTACAACATGACTATTTTCATTAACATTACATCATAGAATTTTCCAGAATTTACGGTAAACAACTCGAGTTTCTATAAATAGCCGTCACGTATTCATGTCGAAACCACTAAAACTTTCCTAAAGGACGAATCAATAATGTTCTGGAAATCATAAGATATTCGATAAACGTGCTAAATGTCATGTCTTCTGTCCATTTCCCAGCTCCCGATTTCTCGAACCAATTTGCGATTCCCCTGGAGGCTCGAGAAATCGGGATTCTACTGTACACTGATGATCTATGGATGCCACTCACGGCCCCTATTTATAAGGGCATGATAACATTGTTGCCAAGGTCGTAACATGCTCCAACACGTCTAAGAGCGCTTTTCACAATTCCACAATCCTAGCATTTGCCATACCCTCTTCTCTCTGAAAGGACCGAGACCTAGCTTTTTTAAGGTTTTATGGGGTATCTCATTCAGCATCAATGACAAAAAAGTGACTTTCGAATGGAACGATTTTTTTCTCGCTGAGTAATTTAGATGCAGACTGTAAAAGAAAAAGATGAGGACAACGTAGAACGTAGCGTGGCCGTCGACTTAACCAAATAAACAAAATAAGAAACTACTAAAATCACGGTAAACGACAGGAAAGGAAAAGTCAACATCTCATTTCATCCATCATCTCTTCGCATTTCGTCGATCTCGCCTTCTATCCGTTGCAGCCTTAACTTAATCAGCTTCTTCTCTGACTTGAATACAAAGAATGCTCTCCTTACCGCGATCAAACAATTATAACGGACAGAAATTGTGATTTTTAATAGTCTTGCTCAGAGTGCACATTAACCTTTATTTAAAATGAAATACAGAAGATTTGACTTAAATTTCATAAAGTGGACATTGATTTCTATTCAAAATTTTATAGATAAGTGATTAAGGTTTCCGGCCTCCGCTTCCACCCCCACGTCCACCACCGCGTCTCCGGCCTCCACCTCCCCCTCCGCTTACAGGTTTCCGGTTTCTGCGCCTGCCTCCATCCCCGGGTCTCCAGCCTCCTCCCCCACCATCACTAAAAGGTTCCCAGCCTTCATCACTGGGTTTCCTGTCTCCACCTCCTGCACCAGGTTTCCAACCTCTAAAACCAGATCTCGAGCCTCCACCTCCGCCTCCGCCTATAGGTTTCCGGCCTCCGCCCCTCCGCCTCTTCCTCCTCCTCCCCTCTGCCTCCGCCCCGCCTCCGTCATTAGAACTCGAGTGTTGCAAAGTGTTCATGCTCACTAACGGCTGGGCATAGGTTGCTGCATCTTGGCTCATACTAGAGTCCAGCGTCATTAGTGGGGAGTCATGGATCTTACGATACTTGTTATGCGCTTGTAAAGTTTCCTCTTCAAAAGAGCCTAAACAAGATAATACATTTGTTGTTTTGTGAGAGTTTTCATCCACCAGATTTACAGTGAATTGCAGTGAGGACTGAGTGACAGTATCCTCATTTAAAGACATGGAGTTGGTATAATATGGTGTCATTACAGTCGAAACTAAGACAAATGCGTCATCCTTTTCAAAGAATTTGACAAACAGTGGTGGGTGTTCATCTATGAATCTGTTCTTTCATTTTCTTAATCATTTGAACCGGTAAAGTGTACATTTAGTCAAGTGGTTTGCTTTAAGGATGTGATTCCCAAGACTGGATTATATAGATAATCATCACGTATTTTTGTGTTAAAGGTCATTGATGACATCTGCAACGCGTCCGTACCTTTGAACGTGAATCGTTAAGAGAACAAGATATGAACAATGGTCGATAAGGGGTCTCTTTTTAAAATTCATGCAACAAACATGAAATTACATCTTTTCCACTGCGCGTTTCCTTCATATGTCGCACAGAATTCATTTAGGAATAAAAGTAAACTATTTTAAATAGTTCCACTAATCATTGAGGTATCTAGGGACCTTTCTACAAGTGTATTACTTACCTTCAACGTTAAGCAGCCTCCCTAAAAAAGAATGATAGAAAAATAGAAAAAGATCTTCAGTGACAAGAAGTTAAATGGCAATTATTAAAATTCGATATTCAGTGAGCTCACAATTTGTCACCAGCATTTTCTTCCTCTTGCCTTGATAATGAAAACTGTACGACATAATTCCCCCTTCTCCAAAAGCGTTTACGTGTTCCACCTTCGTGTAAGTTGATCGTCTCAAATATCGCAACAAAATAACTGAATGTTGATTAGCTAATGTACTAAGCGGATTTTTTTTGTTCAGGAGAGCACTCTTGGTAAATAAAGACAGCCAGCAAGATTAATCGCCCCTGAGTGTTCAGCAAGTCGACCATAATTTCTCAACGTCAATGTTTTCTTCTACATAGCTGTAGAAGTTACGAGTAATCTGATTTGTAAAACTAATTTCTAAACTAGTGTTTTAACAAACTTCCCTCAAAGATGACGAGAGATACTGCCTAATTAATTTCTTTTTAGAAGTGCCGACCGGCTTTTAGAGCGGGGAAAGAAAATTTTTCGTCTCATATTTGCCTAAAAGCGTTCAATTTACTGAGAACAAATAATGCAAGTATCCTCGTGAATAAGCGGTCGAGAAAAAGCATTGCAGTCGGCCGCTCTTTAAACGAAAAGGATTTCAAATGTGTACCAAGAATTCCAGACAAAGCTATCGGAGAATAAATTATTTTTTAAATAAAAATGCCTACTTTTGAGCAAATGTAACTGCTACCAAAAATGTGGATTCACATGCAGTGTGATGTATAAAGTTTCCCTCGAGGAGTCCAGGAAACTGACCGTCACTTCGGACAGTTTTGTAGAAAACTTTCAAGACTCGCTCCAAATCAATCAATGATTGTTCTTGGAACAGGTCAATAACGTGAAAACAAATTCAACCACTGGTAACATTTCAACGAGTTAAAGGCAGAAAGGCGTGTACGTTATCGTGGGTTCTCTAGTCTCATTATTACGTAATTTCTCGGCTTCCTGTAGCTTGTTCAACGCTTTTTGCCCTTTTTCCGGCTTAAATACATGTTGTTTCTATCCTTCACAACCGGAAACTCATTTGTATGTGGGCCGAGATGAACTTAAGTTGCTTTCCAGTTAAAAATTATTCAAGATACTTCTCTTTGCTCTGAAGGTAATTCACATTGCCCATAGGCCTTACCTAACATGTACAGTGTCCCCAGCAACATAACTAAAGATGTCCCTACAGACATTTCGAAAGAGGAATCAAAAATCCCTTTTCAAACTTCTTCAGAACGCTGAATTCAGAGTAGCCTCTGTTTTCTTCTCAGTAGTGCTGGTGCCTTTACGAATAAGGCAGGGTTGTGTTAGCCTATATTTCCAGGTTGTACAGGTGAAACTACAGGTGTTTGGATAGAAAAGCCAGTCAAAGATGGTGTAATCTAAATTAAATTAAGTAGAGTAGCTGTAATGAAAAAAGAAACTATTAATGACCTCATTAGCCTCACGATCGATTTTGATCACCGAAGGAGGACACTATTGAGAAACGATTTAGGGTTTAGCCTCTGCTCGGCCATAAATTATACACGTGCACGTACTGACCACAGCAGAATCATTACGGGAGGTTAGTCATTGTCAAAAGCAAAATATATGCAGCATGGAAAAATTAAATCAGTGGGAGATGTGAAATGAACAATTATTACCTCTTAAGGAATATTAGTTATGATTTGTATAAGAAGCCATTGGAAGGTCAGAATGATCCCTCTCGAGAAGTAAATGAAAAGCTTTATGGGTTAATAGTTGTATTTAAAATACCCTCTGCAACCAGTTTAAATAATTATCTCTCTCAAGGAGAAGTAAATGAAAAGCTTGACAGGTTAAGTGTTGTATTTAAAATACGCTCTATTATTGTCCAATTGTGTTTCGTAGAGTACAAATAACGCTCGAGATGGGTACAAATATCACGCGATATTTGTACTCCAGAAATACCCGCGAAATTCGCCCGCATTGAAATAACAATCTGGCGTGTTGGATTATAAATCTCTTATTAGACATTTTGTTGAGTCGTCCTACGGGATCGTGAAATTACGGCACAACCCGAAAAAATACTCAGCGATACTAAACAATAAAACGTCTAATAAGATATATTAAGCAGTTTAAATGATGGCCACCGTAAGATTTCGAGATTTTTAAAGATTACTTCGATAACTAACATGTGAGAGCAGTACTTCCCAGAAAGGAAATCCCCTAAAATGATGCAAAAGTTCATTGAAGCAAATTGTATTTCATTTACAATACTTTCAATTAGAAACCTAATTTATCTACTACTTCGATTTTGATTCATTTTATATCAACTCTTTCCCTTTAAGATTGAATTGATGGAATAAATGGGAAATTTTTTTAATATCCCAAACGTGGCAAATCATAGAAACTGTTTTCTTTGGAAGCAATATATGATGTAAGAATCTTAAATGTAAGGATAGCAGGAGGTACTTAAAACAGTAATCGTAAGAAAGGTTGAAAGCAGCAAGATCAAGAAAGATACCGTCATGAATCATTTGGACAGAAACAGCACGCGCCAAAATTTTATTTTTATTTGCGTTCCTCAGGGGAAACAACAGACTTGATACTCTGATGGTCAAGGGCGCCTCCGACCCCATCCGTTGTCAACTACTTCCAATTCCAAAAAAAAAATTGTTCAAGCCATAAAAAATAAAAAGCTAAGTTTGATGTATCCATTTAGTCTGCTGTTCTATAATCGTTGAATGATTACTGACTCTATTATCATTCTATTGTCTTTTAATTGTGACTCTACTATTGTAATCTCACCATGATGTAATAAAAACACATTCATTCCAGACTGTTACTCTTTGTATTCCGTGTTGATAACCTTTGCGGCCTAATCTACTTAAGGGCGGAGAGGAAAAGATACCACAAGCGAAATATTTTATAACTTGTCGCAGCCACGAACTGTGAGCCGTAACATATCTCTTTTACTCAAGAGTTTTCTTCTCAGCTTTATACCTTTTGTCAAAGCTCTCTATCCCTGAACAACTGCAAAGATTACCGGCCCAAGACGGAGGGAAATAAGCTGAATGTCAGGAAACTAGGAACATTGGGTTCCAGCTGGCTGTTCCTTCACCTGATCGCTTGAATGACCCGGAAAGTGGGGGTTGGGGAATAGGGAGAAACCCTATGTATCAAATGGGGAAGAAAATCAGATTATTGTCTCGTAGTTATGTTATCATTTAGTTTTATCCGAAGAGGATAAAGAAAATTAAAATGAAAGAACAGATTCATAGATGAACACCCACCACTGTTTGTCAAATTCTTTGAAAAGGATGACGCCAGATTGTTATTTCATTGCGGGCGAATTTCGCGGATATTTCTGGAGTACGAATATCGCGTGATATTTTTACTCGTCTCGAGCGTTATTTGTACTCTACAAAACACAATTGGATGATAATAGAGGGTATTTTAAATACAACACTTAACTCGTCAAGCTTTTCATTTACTTCTGCTTGAGAGAGATAATTATTTAAGCTGGTTGCACAGGGTATTTTAAATACAACTATTAACTCGTAAAGCTTTTCATTTACTTCTCGAGAGGGATCATTCTGACCTTCCAACGGCTTCTTATACAAATCATAGGTAATATCCCTTAATAGGTAATGATCGTTCATTTTACATCTCACACTGATTTAATTTTTCCATGCTGCATATATTTTGCTTTTGACAATGACCAGCCGCCTGTAATGATTCTGCTGAGGTCAGTACGTGCACATGCATAATCTATGGCCGAGCAGAGGCTAAACCCTAAATCGTTTCTCAATAATATCCTCCTTCGGTGATCAAAATCGATCGTGAGGCTAATGGGGTCATTAATAGTTTCTTTTTTCATCACAACTACTTTACTTATTTTAATTTAGATTACACCATCTTTGACTGGCTTTTCTATCTAAACACCTGTAGTTTCACCTGTGCAACCTGGAAATATAGGCTAACACGACTCCGCCTTATTCTTAAAGGCACGAGCACTGTTGAGAAGAAAACAGAGGCTACTCTGAATTCAGCGTTCTGAAGAAGTTTGAATAGGGATTTTTCATCCCTCTTTCGAAATGTCTCTAGCCACATCTTTAGTTATGTTGCTGGGGACACTGTACATTTCCTCCTTCGGTGATCAAAATCGATCCTGAGGCTAATGAGGTCATTAATAGTTTCTCTTTTCATCACAGCTAATTTCCTTTATTTTAATCCGACACACCAGAACCAGTCGCTATGGAAAATATAACTTAGTGTGGCCCTCCTATAATAGAAAAACGGAAGGGGGGCGAACTTTTCAGTCCAGTAGAGCAAAACTATGGAACAGCACCCCTTTACACATTCGCGAGAAAGACTCCACTGGCTCTTTTAAATCTTCTGTTCGAAAATATTTTTATCCAAGAACTCTTAGCTTAGTTTTTAGTTCTGCATATCCAGATTTCACCCAGATTTTTTCTTGTTTTTAATTTTATAAGTGTAAATAGTTTTTAACTTTTAACTTAGGATAGAGGGCTACTGGTTCGTCAGTTTTTAACTGTTATGTGTTACCCTCTGTAAATAAAGTTGTTACTTACTTACTTACGTACTTACTTACTAGATTACACAATTTTTTTGACTGGCTTTTCTATCTAAACACCCGTAGTTTTACCTGTACAACCTGGAAATATAGGCTAACACGACCCCGCCTTATTTTTAAAGGCACGAGCGCTACTGAGAAGAAAACAGAGGCTACTCTGAATTCAGCGTTCTGAAGAAGTTTGAAAAGTGATTTTTTATCCCTCTTTCGAAATGTCTTTAGGGACATCTTTAGTTATGTTGTTGGGGACACAGTACATGTCAGGTAAGGCCTAAGGGTAATGGGAATTACTTTCAGAGCAAAGTGAAGTATCTTGAATAATTTTTAGCGTGAAAGCAATTTAAGTTCATCTCGGCCCAAAAACAAATGAGTTTCCGGTTGAGAAGGATAGAAACGACATATATTTAAGCCGGAAAAAGCGAAAAAAGCGTTGAACAGGCTAGAGGAAGGCGAGAAATTGCGTAATGATGAGACTAGAGAACCCACGATAACGTACACGTCTTTCTGTCTTTAACTTGTTGAAATATTACAGGTGGTTGAATTTTTTTTCACGTTATCGCCTTGTTCCAAGGACAATCATTGATTGATTTGGAGCGAGTTTTGAAACTTTTCTACAAAACTGCCTGAAGTGACGGTCAGGTTCTTAAACTCGTCGAGGGAAACTTTTTACATCACACTGGGGTGAATCCACATTTTTGGTAGCAGTTACATTTGCTCAAAAGTTGGCATTTTTACTTAATTAAGGGGAGCAGGGATGGCGCAGTGGTGAGAGCACTCGCCTCCCACCACTGTGGCCCGGGTTCGATTCCCGGACCTGGCGTCTCATGTGGGTTGAGTTTGTTGTTGGTTCTCGTCCTTGCTCCGAGGGTTTTTCCCCGGGTCCTCCGGTTTTCCTCCCTCCGCAAAAACCAACGTAACATTCCAAATTTCAATTCGATCTGGAACAGTGGACAAGAATAGCCACCCAGTGGATGTCCATTGTTAAATCATTATTTATTTATATATTTATTTATTTATTTATTTATTTATTAATTTATTTTTCGATAGCTTTGTCTGGAATTCTTGGTACACCTTTGAAATCATTTTCGGTTAATGATCGGCCGACTGTAATGCTTTTTCTCGACCGTTTCTTCACGTTGATGCTTGCATTATTTTCTCAGTAAATTAAACGCTTTTAAGCAACTTTGAGAGCGAAAAATTTATTTCCCTCTAAAAGCCGGTCGGCATTTTTAAAAAGAAATTCATTAGGCAGTACGGCTGTCGTCATCTTTGAGGGAGGTTTTTTAAAGCGCTAGTTTAAAGTTTAGAAATTAGTTTTACAAATCAGGTTACTCGTACCTTCTACAGCTATGTATAAAACAACGTTGACGATGAGAAATTATGATCGACTTGCTAAACGCTCAGGAGCGAGTAATCTTGCTGGCTGTCTTTATTTACCAAGAGTGCTCTCCTGAACAAAAAAAATCCGCTTAGTACATTAGCTAATCAACATTCAGTTATTTTGATGCGATGTTTGAGACGATCAACTTACTCGAAGGTGGAACACGTAAATGTTTTTGGAGAAGGAGGTATTATGTCGCACAGTTTTCATTATCAAGGCAAGAGGAAGAAAATTCTGGTGACAAATTGTGAGCTCACTGAATATTGACTTTTCATAATTGCCATTTTCCTTCTTGTCACTGAAGATCTTTTTCTATTTTTTTTCCTATCATTCTTTTTTAGGGAGGCTGCTTAACGTCGAAGGTAAGTAATACACTTGTAGAAAGGTCCCTAGATACCTCAATGATTAGTGGAACTATTTCAAATTGTTTATTTTTTTTCCTAAATCAATTCTGTGCGACATATGAAGGAAACGTGCAGCGGAAAATATTTAATTTCATGTTTGTTCAATGAATTCTTTAAAGAGACCCCTTATCGACCATTGTTTATATTGTGCTCTCTTAACGATTGACGTTCCTGGATACGGAAGCGTTGCAGATGTCATCAATGACCTTTAACACAAAAATACGTGATGTTTAGCTATATAATCCAGGGCGCTTTCCATTCAACAAAAATCACGTGTTCAAAATGTCGGTATTTTCGGTGGTCGAATGGAACGCGTCCGACCGTATCCAAGGGGGCACACTTAAAACGTATTCCTAAATTTTCCAAAACTTATCCCGGAACTTTTCCCGTTCCATTCGATTTCAGACCAGAAATCGCGAAAATTTTGGTCAAATGGAAAGCACCCCTAGTTTTGTTACGGTTTTCCTTCCCTTAGCCTTATGGTTGGTCTAAAAAAGACTCCCACCTCTTTCTCAACCGATCAGATTCAGTTTTAAACCGATAACGACTTAGGGCGTTTCCCATGAAAAAAATATCACCAGTTCAAAATATCGGTATTTTCGTTGGTCGAATGGAATGCGTCCGACCGTATCCAAGAGGGTACACTCACAGTGACGTATTCCTAAATTTTCAAAAACTTATCCCGGAACGTTTCCCGTTCCATTCAATTTCAGGCCGGAAATCTGAGAAATTTTGGTCAAATGGAAAGCGCCCCCAGTATTGGGAATCACATCCTTAAAGCAAACCACTTGACCAAATGAACACTTTACCCATTCAAATGATTAAGAAAATGAAAGAACAGATTCATAGATGAACACCCACCACTGTATGTCAAATTCTTTGGAAAGGATGACACATTTGTCTTAGTTTGGACTGTAATGACACCATAATATACCAACCCCATGTATTCAAATAAGGATACTGTCACTCAGTCCTCACTGCAATTCACTGTAAATCTGGTGGATGACAACTCTCACAAAGTAATAAATGTATTATCTTATTTAGGCTCTTTTGAAGAGGAAGCTTTACAAGCGCATAACAAGTATCGTAAGATCCATGACGCCCCACCCTGCACCCATGACGCTGAACTCTAGTATGAGCCAAGATACAGCAGCCGATGCCCAGGGGTTAGAGAGCCTGAAAACTTTGCAGCACTCGAGTTCTAAAGATGGAGGCGGAGGCCGGAAACCTGCAGGCGGAGGCAGAGGTGGAGCTGGAGACCCGGCGCGATGGTGGAGGTGGGGCAGGAGGCAGAAGCCGGAAACCTATCGGCGTAGGCGGAGGTGGAGGCTCGAGATCTGGTTTTAGAGGTTGGAAAGCTAATGCAGGAGGTGGAGGCAGGAAACCCGGTGATGAAGGCTGGGAACCTTTTAGCGGAGGTGGGGGAGGAGGCTGGAGACCCGGGAATGGAGGCAGGCGCAGAGGTCGGAAACCTGGTGGAGGTTGGGGTGGAGGCGGAGGCTCGAAACCTATAGGCGGAGGCGGAGGTGGAGGCTCGAAATCCGGTTTTAGAGGTTGGAAAGCTGGTGCAGGAGGTGGAGGTCGGAGACCTGGAGGTTGAGATGGAGGTGGAAGTGGCGGAGGGTAACCAGGCGGTTGAGGTGGTGGATAGCGTCGGTACCGCCGTTAATCACTTATCTATATAATTTTGAATAGAAATTAATGTCTACTTTATGAAACTGAAGTCAAATCTTGTGTTTTGTAATGTAAGATAAAGGTTAATGTGCACTCTGAGCAAGACCATTAAAAATCACAATTCGCGTCCGTTATGATTGTTTGATCGCGGTAAGGAGAGCATTCTTTTTATTCAAGTCAGAGAAGAAGCTGATTAAGTTAAGGCTGCGGCAGATAGAAGGCGAGATCGACGAAATGCGAAGAGATGATCGATGAAATGAGATGATGATCTTACCTTTCCTGTCATTTACCGTGATTTTAGTGCTTTCTTATTTTGTTTATTTGGTTAAGGCGACGGCCACGCTACGTTCTACGTTGTCCTCATCTTTTTCTTTTACAGTCTGCTTCGAAACTACCAAGCGAGAAAGAGGTCATTCGTATTTCAACCTGTATCGTTCCATTCGAATGTCACTTTCTTGTCGTTGATGCTTAATGAGATACCCCACAAAACCTCACAAAAGCAAAGTCTCGATCCGTTCAAAGAGAAGAGGGTATAGCAAATGCTTGGATGGTGCAATTTGAAAAGCGCTCTTAGACGTGTTGGGAAACACGATTTGTCTTCAACATTGGGAGGGGCCGTCTTGTAACACATGCGAGAGGAATTGGTTTGGTCCTCGCTGTCAGGCGGGTAGCGTCCTATACGCATATGCGCACGTGCGTACTTCAAGTCACCAGAAAATTTTGAAACTTTTTGCGATTATTTGTATTTTTTCGCTCAGTTTACTTAGGTTTCCAGATTATATGTACTTGTGCGTACTTGAAAAAATGACCACCCTACGAGCCTGGCTGTTTTACATTCTGTGATCCTCAGGATAATGATGTACAAAGAAGACATTACAAGTAATGTCACTTTCGAAACACTTCAGACTCGAAAGTCTAAATGGACTCCTCTGTAGTGCCAGTTCGCATCATTAGTCTTTTTTATCAAAAAATGTTGCCACGATATCAACAAACTTAATTTCAATCATATTACCAAATTTTCCAATCTCTCCTCTGAAGAATGGTCGGCTCTAAAGAGACTTAGAAACGCAAAGACATAGTTATCAAAAGGGCCGATAAGGGCGGCTCAGTCGTTGTTTGGCGAACCGACCTCTACCAAAAACAAGTTTTGCGGAAACTTTCTGACACCTCTTTTTATCAAAAGGTCGACAAAGACCTCATTGCCAGCAATCAAAATACCGTCAAGAATACGATAAACCAACTCATAACTAAACAAGAATTGCAGGCCACAGCAAAAAATCTCATCATAACCACTCCTAGAACTCCTTGTATTAACAAACCAATGGTGTAGCCATGGTTACCAAAATGGGACATGGCTATGCTGATCTTTTTGTAGGTTTTGTGGAACACCAATTTTTCAGCCAATACAACGGCTCCAAACCTGAACTCTACGGTCGCTACATCGACGACTGTTTCGGCGCCACCTCCTCTACCAGAGAGGAGCTGACTCAATTCATAACCGCAGTCAATCATTTTCACCCGGCTCTGAAATATACCTGGGAAATTTCTGACTATTCTTTTTCCTTTTTAGACCTCAAAGTTTC